>NW_004444006.1:541861-551094 GCF_000243295.1 Trichechus manatus latirostris | reverse complement strand
AATTTTCATTTTCTGTGGTGTCTTTAGCTGGTTTTGGTATCAAGGTTACACTGGCTTCATAGAATGAGTTTGGGAGTATTCCATCCTTTTCTATGCTCTGAAATACCTTTAATAGAGGTGGTGTTATCTCTTCTCTGAAAGTTTTGTAGAACTCTCCAGTGAAGCCATCAGGGCCAGGGCTTTTATTTCTTGTTGACAGTTTTTTAATAACTTTTTGAATCTCTTCTTTTGTTATGGGTTTATTTAGTTGTTCTACCTCTGTTTGTGTTAATTTAGGTAGGTAGTGAGTTTATAGAAATTTGTCCATTTCCTGTAGGTTTTCCAATTTGACAGAGTATAATTTTTCATAGTAATCTGTTATGATGCTTTTAATTTCAGTTGGGTCTGTTGTGATATCACCCATCTCACTTCTTATACAGGTTATCTGCTTCCTCTCCAGTTTTTCTTTGTCAGTTTGGCCAGTGGTTTCTCAATTTTGTTGATCTTTTCAAAAAACCAGCTTTTGGACTTGTTAACTCTTTCATTTTTTTTTCTATTCTCTATTTCATTTAATTCTGCTCTAATTCTTATTGTTTCCTTTCTTCTGGTGCCTGAGGGCTTCTTTTGTTGCTCTGTCTCTACTTGTCCCAGTTATAGGGCTAATGCTTTGATTGTGACCCTTTCTTCTTTCGGATGTGTGCATTTATTGCTATAAACTGACCTCTGAGCACTGCTTTTGCTGTATCCAAAACGTTCTGGTAGGAAGTGTTTTCATTGTCATTTGATTCTATGCATTTCTTTAGTCCATGGTTAATTTCTTCCATAACCCAGTAGTTTTTGAGCAAGGTGTTGTTTAGTTTCCATGTGTTTGATTTTTTTTCCTTTGCTTTTTCTGTTGTTGATTACCACTTTTATGGCTGTATGGTCAGAAAAGATGCTTTATAATATTTAGATGTTTTGCATTTTGTTAAGGCTTGCTTTATGGCCTAATATGTGTTCTATTGTAGATAATGTTCCATGTGCGTTGGAAAAGAAAATATACTTGGCTGCTGTTTGGTGGAGTGTTTGGTCTATGAGATCAAGCTGGTTGATTGTAGCATTTAGTTATTCCATGTCGTTGTTGAGCTTCTTTCTGGATGTTCTGGCCTTCACCGAAAGTGGTGTGTTGAAGTCTCCTACTATTATTGTGGAGCTGTCTATCTCTTCAGAGCTGTTAAGGTTTGTTTTATGTATTTTGGGGCCCAGTTGTTGGGTGCGTAAATATTTATTATAGTTATGTCCTCCTGGTGTAGTGACCATTTAATCATTATATAGTGCCCTTCCTTATCCTTTGTAGTGGATTTAATTTTAAAGTCTATTTTTCAGAGATTAATATTGCCACACCTTCTCTTATTTGATTGTTGTTTGCTTCATGTATTTTTTTCAATCATTTGAGTTTTAGCCTTTTTGTGACTTTAAGTCTAAAGTGCGTCTCTTGTAGGCAGCATATTGATGGATCATGTTTCTTTATCCAATCTGCCACTCTTCATCTCTTTATTGCCGCATTAAGTCCGTTTACTTTCAGCGCAATTATTGATAGGTATGAGTTTAGCGCCGTTATCCTGATATCTCTTTTTGTGTGTTTTTCACAGTTTCTTTGTTCTCCTCAACTCTCTGTGCTGAGTCGTTTTTATTTTTTATTTTTTCATCTCTTCATTGTTGTACATTTTGTTTGCTGGGTCTTTATGTTTTTCTACTTTTTTATTTTGATTAGTAGGATTGTTAGATTCCTTTCTGGTTACCTTAATATTTACCCTTATTTTTCCAAGTTTATACTAGTCTTTTATTACTTTGTATCTCCTTAACTTTCCCTCCATATGAAAAATCAATGTCTGCATTTTTTAATTCCCTCTTTTTTCTTTTAACGTTTTCCTTTTTTTTACATATTTATATCTGTTTCCCTATTTTCAATATTTTAGCTTTGATGTGTTTTTGTTTTCCCTATCTGAGTCAATATCTGGTTGCTCCGTCCTGTGTTCTAGTCTTGCGTTGTTATCAGGTGTTATAGATTTTCTAACTGTAGGACTTCCTTTAGTATTTCTTGTAATTTTGTTTTGGTTTTTGCAAATTTCCTGAACTTCTGTTTATCTGGAAATTCCCTAATTTCGCTGTCATATTTGAGAGACAGTTTTGCTGAATAGATAATTCTTGGCTGGCAGTTATTTTCCTTCAAGACTTTATATATGTCATCCCATTGCATTCTTGCCTGCTTGGTTTCTGCTGAGTAGTCCAAGCTTATTCTAATTGGCTTTCCTTTGTAGATGAATTTTCTTTTATCTCTAGCTGCTCTTAAAATTCTCTCTTTATCTTTGGTTTTGGTAAGTTTGATTATAATATGTCTTGGTGACTTTCTTTTGGGTTCGACCTTATGTGGGTTTTGATGAGCATTTTGGATATGTATCTTCCCATCTTTCATGATATCAGAGAAGTTTTCTGTCAACAACTCTTCAACAATTTTCTCTGTATTTTCTCTTATCCCCGCCATTCTGGCACTCCAATCACTAGTAGGTTATTTCTCTTGATAGAGTCCCACATGACTCTTAGAGTTTCTTCCTTCTTTTTAATTCTTTTATCTGATTTTTCCTCAAATAAGTTGACGTCAAGAGCTTCAGCTTCAAAGTCACTAATTCTAACTTCTGCCTCAATTTTGCTTCTATGACTTTTTATTGCGTTGTCTAATTCTGAAATTTTATTGTTAATCTTCTAGATTTCTGATTGCTGTGTCTCCATGTGTTCTTGCAGCCTATTAAATTTGTCATTATGTTCTTGAATAACTTTTTTAAGTTCCGCTACTACCTTGTCTGTATGTTCCCTGGCAGTTTCTACATTTTGTCGAATTTCCTGTCAAACTTATAGAAGAGTTGTGTATATTAAATCTTTTGTATTGTGCCTCTGGCTATTCCAAAAAATTCTCTTCTTCCAGAGAATGTATTTATTCTTTATTTTGGGAGCTTGCTGAAGCCATCATGGCCTGCCTTTTTATGTGATTTGATATTGACTATTGTCTCTGAGCCATCAGTAAGTTATTATAATTTTATTTTATATTTGTTTAGTGAGACCTAGATTATTGTTTTGTTTTGATATGCCCCAATAGGCTGCTTGTGTGCACTAGTTTGATTATTGATACCTTTGAATCTCTAATGTCCTGTCACCAGGTAGTTAGTTCTGTAACTAAGTATGTGCACACAGGAGTCCGTTAAATTTTCCTATATGGGTTCAGCTCAGGTGTCTAGGCAGTCAGTCACCAAGTGTATGGTGTAGGCTCTCACCCACAGTCCTAGAGAGGCATGGGTGATTGGTTCAGGCACTGGACTCTGGCTGTGGTAGGGGATCACGCACTGAGCCACATAGGGGGCTGACGGCTGTTCTGAGAGTCTGAAATGAAAGTGCACCCTTATTATCTAGGGTGAGTATGTAGGTGAGTTTTGCAGCCAGACTATGGGCACACCACTCCATTGGCTGTAAAGACTCAAGGGTACTAATTTTTCTTGGACTCCTGGAGCAGGTGACTGGGAGGTTTAGGTGATGCCACCAGTCCTCAAGTCCCTGATGCAAATCGATAAAACTGCCTTAAGGGGCAGGGCTGTTTCGAGGGTCACAAATCTGCCACTTCACAGCTGAAACAGTTGAAGTTAAACTTCAGATGTTTGCCCTGTTGAACTGTGGTAACGAGGGCTAACGTTGTTGAGATGGGTCCCCACAAGTCCATACAGGGGTATAAGGCACTTAGAGTCTGCGGGCCCCTTATGCTTGTGCCTAGCAAAGGAGATGTGCCGACACTGTTTTTCTGGCTGAGGGGAGCCAGTAGCTTTATTTGTTCCCTCTCCATGGTGAGAAGAATGGGTCAGGGTGCCTTTTGGGATCCACTTCCGTCCCAGCGGACTCCTGCTGCAGAGCTTGGAGGTAGGAGGTAAAAGGGAGAGAGGTTTTTCCCAAATGAGGTTTTTTTTTTTTTTTTTTTTTTTTTTTTTTAACATCCCCATGAAAAGCCACACGCATGTACTTATCTTTAGCCACTTGGGAGCTGCTTTTTACTGGTTCAGAGTGTCCAAACAGAATCTCTTCTGCCAAGTCTGGGTCTCTCTCAGTGTGGACACTGCTTCCCAAGCATGCGCACAACACAGCAGTTTGCCTGCTTCACTGTGGATCCAGCGTGGCTGAGGTGCTTCGGTTTTGCCGCCGTGGCTCTGGCGCTCTTCACTTCTTCCAAACCGTCTCCCTCTCCCCTCGCGACTCAGTCTGATTCCTCAACTTTGCCTTGTTCAGGACTCCTAGATATTCATATACAATCAAATCACTTGTTTTTACAGGTCTTTGTTGTAAGAGGGATATAGGAAGTGTCTGACTACTCTGCCAGCTTGGCCACGCCCTTCCAGTGTTTTGTATTTTTAATGTGTAGGTCTTTTACATCCCTGGTTAAAAATATTCCTAAGTACTTTATCTTTTTGTGAATGGTATTTTTGGCTGATTTCCTTTTTGAAGTTCTCTTCCTTGGTGTAGAGAGAGGAATCCAACTTATTTTTGTATGCTAGTTTTATATCCTACCACTTTGCTGAAATCTTCTATCAGTTCCAGTAGCTTTCTTGTGGATTCTTTGGGGTTTTCTACTTATAAGATCACATCTTCTGCCGATAGTTTTACCTCTTCCTACCAATTTGGATGTACTTTATTTCTTTTTCTTGCCTTATTGCTCTACCTAGGATTCCACCATGATGTTGAATAAGAATGGTCATAAAGGGCATTCTTGTCTAGTTCGCATTCTTAAGGGAATGCTTCAGTCTCTCTGAGTTGAGAGTGACGTGGGATGCTGGTTTTGTATAAATGCCCTTTATTATGTTGAGGAATTTCTAGTCTATTCCTATTCTGCTCAGAGTTTTTATCAGGAACGAGTGTTAGATTTTGTGAAATGCCTTTTCTGTGTCGATTGAGATGATCATGTGATTCCTTTCTTTTGTTCGATTTATGTCATGGATTATGTTGATTGATTTTCTAATGTTGAGCCATTCTTGCATACCTGGTATGAATCTCACTTGGTCATGTTGTTGTTGTTGTTGTTGTTGTTGTTGTTTAACGTGCTGCTGAATTCTATTGGGTAGAATTGTGTGAATTTTTTATCTGTATTCACGAAGGATATTGGTTTGTAGTTTACTTTTTGGTAGTGTCTTTGGCTGGCTTCGGTATCAGGGTTATACTAGCTTTGTATAATGAACTCAGGAGTATTTCTTCCTTTTCTATGCTCGGAAATATTTTGGGTTGTATTGGTGTGAGCTCTTTGAATGTTTTGTGGAATTATCCAGTGAAGCCATCCAGTCCAAGGCTTTCTTTTGGGGGGGGGGTTGTTACCTCTTCAATATCCTATTTTGTTATAGGTCTCTTTTGTTTTTCTACCTCAGTTTGTGTTAGTTTAGGTAGGTAAAGTTTTTCTAGAAATTTGTACATTTCCTCTAGATTTTCAAATTTATTGTCGTATATTTTTTCATAGTATTCTGTTATAATCCTTTTTAATTGAGTTGGGTCTTTTGTGATATCACCCATCTCATTTCTTATTTGGGTTATTTGCCTCCTCTTCTGTTTTTCTTTTGTCAATTTATTCAATGGTTTGTCAACTTTGTGGTCTATTTAGAGAAATAACTTTTGGTCTTGTTGATTCTTTCTATTGTTTTTTTTGGGTTTTTATTCCATTTATTTCTGCTCTGGTTTTTTTTTATTTCCTTTCTTCTGGTTCCTGTGGGATTCTTCTGCTGATTTCTTTGTATTTGTTCGAGTTGTAGGGTTAAGGTTTTGATTCTGGCCCCTTCTTCTTTTTTGATGTGTGCATTTAGCACAATAAATTGACCTCAAAGCACTGCTTTTACTGTGTCCCAATGGGTTTGTAAGATAGGTTTTCATTCTCATTTGATATCATGATGTTTTTAATTGAATCCTTGATTTGTTTTATTACTCACTAGCTTTTAAGCAAGGTGTTCAGTTTCCGTGTATTTGATTTTTTTCTTTGCTATTTATGTTATTGATGTCTACTCTTATGGCATTATGATCACAAAAGATGTTTTGTATTATTTAGATGTTTTAGATTTTGTTGAGGCTTGCTTTGTGGCCTACAGTGTGGTCTATTCTGGAGAATGTTACATGTGCTTTGGAAAAGAATGTGTACTTTGCTGTTTTTAGATGGAACTTTCAGTAAATATCTATAAGGTCCATGTAGTGGGCTGTGGCATTTAGATGGAAACTCTGGTGGTGTAGTGATTAAGAGCTACAGCTGGTAACCAAAAGGAGGGCAGTTTGAATCAGCCAGGGGCTGCTTGGAAACCCTATGGGGCAGCTCTACTCTCTCCTATAGGGTCGCTACCAGTCAGAATCCACTCAGTAGCAAAGAGTTTTGGTTTCTTTAGGGGTGTCTTTACTGAGTTTCTTTCTAGATGTTCTGTCCTTCACCGAAAGTGGTGTGTTGATGTCTCCTATTGTTATTGTGGACCTGTCTATTTCTCTTTTCAATGTTTTAAAGTTTGTTGTAAGCATTTAATTTTTTTTATTCTTTCCCGTACAAAAATTTATATGTACATTGTTATGTGACTCTAATTGCTCTCCCCATACTGTGACACCACACTCCTCCTTTCCACCCCGATTCCACATGTCCATTCAATCAGCTCCTAACCTTCTCTGCCTTCCCATCTCACCTCCAGACAGAAGCTTCCCGTTTAGTCTCTTGTATCTACTTGAGCTAAGGGGCACACTCCTCATGAGTATCACTTTATGTCCCAGAATCCAGTCGAATCCTTGTCTGAAAAGTTGGACTCGGGAATTTTTTAGTTCTGGGGTGATAGAGAATCCAGGGTCTATGCTTTCCAGGGTTCCTCCGGTTTCAGTCAGACCATTAAGTCTGGTCTTCTTACTAGAATTTGAGTTCTGCATCGCACATTTTTCCTGCTCCATTCGGGACACTCTGCTGTGTCCCCTGTCAGGGTGGTCATTTGTGGTAGCTGGGCACCATCTAGTTATTCTGGTATCAGGCTGATGACATCTCTGGTTTAATGTGGCCCTTTCTGTCTCTTGGGCTACTACTTTCCTTGTTTATTTGGTGTTCTCCATTCTCCTATTCCAGGTTGATGGGACCAATTGATGCATCTTAAATGGCTGCTTGCACGCTTTTAAGACCCCAGACACCACTCACCAAGTAGGATGTGAACATTTTGTTAATAAACTTTTTTATGACCGTTGATAATTTTTATCTACTATCTGGTTAGTAAATAACCCTCACCCTCCCTCCCCACACTCATAACCATTAAAGAATGTTTTCTTCTGTTTTTAAACCTTTTCTTGAGTCCTTATAATAGTGATCTTATACAATATTTGTCTTTCTGTGACTGACTAAATTCACTCAGCGTAATGACTTCCAGCTTCCTCCATGTTGTGTTCCACGGTTTCACCATTTATTTTCATCATTGTGTAGTATTCTATTGTGTGGATATACCGTAATTTGTTTATCCATTTGTCCCTTGATGGGCACATAGGTTGTTTCCATCTTTTTGCCGTTATGAACAGTGGGCATGGGCGTGCATTTGTCTTATTTCTCTATGATAAATTCCAAGGAGCAGGATAGCTGGATTTTATGGTGCTTTTATTTCTAGCTTTATAAGGAAGCACCAAATTGATTTCCAAAGTGGTTGTATCATTTTGTGTTACCACCCACAGTGTATAAGTGTACCAGTCTCTTCACAACCTCTCCAGTATCTATTATTTTGTGTTTTTTGGATTAACACTAGCCTTGTTGGTGTGCGAAGTTACCTCATTGTAGTTTTGATCTGCATTTCTCTAATGGCTAACGATTGTGAGCATTTCTTCATGTGTCTGTTAGTCCCCTGAAAATCTTTTTTGGCGAAGTGCCTGTTTATATCCTTTGCCCATTTTTAATTGGGTTATTTATCTTTTTGTTGTTGAGGTTTTGCAGTATCTTATAGATTTTGGAGATTAGACACTGATTGGATTTGTCATAGCCAAAAATTTTTCCAAGTCTATAGGCTGTCTTTTGACTCTTTTGCTGAAGTCTTTTGATGAGCATAAGTGTTTGATTTTTAGGTGCTCCCATTTATCTAGTCTCTCTTCTCATGCTTGTGCATTGTTACTGATGGTTCGTATTGTGTTTATGCCATGTATTAAGGCTCTTACCTCTGTTCTTATTTTTTCTTCCATGATCTTTAACGTTTTCGATTTTATATTTAAGTCTTTGATCCATTTTGGGTTAGTTTTTGTACATGGTGTGAGGTATGGATCTTGTTTCAGTTTTTTGCAGATGGATATCCAGTTATGACAGCACCATTTATTAAAGAGAGTGTCTTTTCCCCAGTTAACAGACATCGGGCCCTTGTCAAATATCAATTGCTCATAGGTGTCTGAATTTATGTCTAGATTCTCAATTCTGTTCCATTGGTCTATGTATCTGGTGTTGTACCAGTACCAGGCTGTTTTGACTACCGTGGTGGTATAATAGGTTCTAAAATCAGGTACTGTGAAGCCTCCCACTTTTTTCTTCTTCTTGAGGAATGCTTTACTTATCTGGGGCCTCTTCCCTTTCAATATGAAGTTGGTGATTTTTATCTCCATGTCATTAAAAAAAGCCATTGGAATTTGGATTGGGGTTCCATTGTATCTGTAGATTGCATTGGGTAGAACTGACATTTTCACAATGTTGAGTATACCTATCCATAGACAAGGTATGTTTTTCGACTTATGCATGTCTCTTTTGGTTTCTTGCAAGTGTGTTATAGTTTTCATTGACTAGATCTTTTATGTCTCTGCATACATTTATTCTTCAGTATTTTATCTTCTTGGGAGCTATTGTAAATGGTATTGATTTGGTGATTTCCTCTTCGATGTTCTGTTTATTGGTTTAAAGGAATTCAACCGATTTTTTTATGTTTACCTTGTATCCTGAAAGTTTGCTGAAATCTTCTATTAGTTCCAGTAGTTTTCTTGTGGATTCTTTGGGGTTTTCTGTGTATAAGATCATAACAACTGCAAATAGAGATACTTTGACTTCTTCCCTACCAATGTGGAGGCCCTTTATTTCTTTTTCTAGCCTAATTGCTCTGGCTAAGACCTCCAGCACAATGTTGAATAAGGGTGGTAATAGACGACATCCTTGTCTGGTTCCCGTACTCAAGGGGAATGCTTTCAAACTCTCTCCATTTAGGATGATGTTGGCTATTGGTTTTGTATAA
>NW_004444006.1:527105-530993 GCF_000243295.1 Trichechus manatus latirostris | reverse complement strand
ATTGTTGATTCTCTGTTTGGCTTAGTTTTTCGGATCTTTGTTGTGGAGGGACGGCGTGGTGCTTCTGCCTAGACCGCCATCTTGCCAGAGTCCTGTTGAGAATTTTTGTGTCAATGTTCATGAGGGATGTTGATCTGTAATTTTCTTTTTTGGTGGTTCTTTTCCTGGTTTTGGTATCAGGGTTATGCTGGCTTCATAGAATGAGTTTAGGAGTATTCCATCTTTTGCTTTGAGTACCTTTAGTAGTAGTGGTTTTAACTGTTCTTTGAAAGTTTGGTAGAATTCTCCCGTGAAGCCATCCGGGTAGTTCTTTTTTTTTTTTTGTTGGGAGTTTTTTTCACTACCTTTTCAATCTCTTATTTTGTTATGAGTTTATTTAGTTGTTCTACTTCTGTTTGTGTTAGTTTAGGTAGGTAGTGAGTTTCCAGAAATTTGTCCATTTCCTCTAGGTTTTCCAATTTGTCAGAGTACAATTTTTCAAAATATTCAGTCATGATTCTTTTAATTTCAGTTGGGTCTGTTGTGTTATCACCCATCTAATTTTTTATACCGGTTATCTGCTTCCTCTCCTGTTTTCCTTTTGTCAGTTTGGCCAATGGTTTATCAATTTTATTGATCTTTTTAAAGAACCAGCTTTTGGACTTGTTAACTCTTTCAATTGTTTTTCTATTATATATTTCATTTAATTCTGTTCTAATTCTTATTATTTCCTTTCTTCTGGTGCCTGATGGTTTCTTTTGCTGTTCTCTTTACACTTGTCCCAGTTGTAGGGTTAATTTTTCTAGTAAAGTAAAAAGTAAGTTTTATCTGGCATATATTCAAAAGGACAAAAGTGGGAAGCGGACAAGCATGCTGCCAGACCTAGAATGTCTGCCCCAGTCCAAAGAATATCACAGAATAAGCAAGAATGGGAAAACAGACAAACATGCTGCCACAGCCATGTATGCCTGAGTTCAAAAAATATTACAGAATAGGCAAGAATGGGAAAACGGAGAAGCATGCTGCCACAACCACGTCTGCCCAAGTCCAAAGAAGGTTACAGAATCATCAGTATATATCAATATCACAAAATGGGTAGAATCATTGAAAGCGTCACTTTTTCACTGATTGGCTAGAAATTGTAATCTTACATTTTGAATCATCTTTCGTAACAATCATTGGTACGGGTTTCAGTATCGAAAGTCAGGAGGGTCTTCATTGGTCCAACAAATTCCTATTCACTAAATGCTAATAGAAAAAGGTAAGAGTGGAAAGTCTTTTGTGTTGTGTTTGATCGGCTTTATGTGAAAGTTTCCCTAAAAGATAGGATTTTCTAAGATTATCTTAGCTATTGTCTTTATACCTCAGGGCCCAGTTGACGTGTCCTTGTGAGTTCTTTTGAGCTCAGCTCCAGCTAGGTCACATTCTGTATGCTCAAGGAGAGGGAATAATAACTCCAATATTATTTCCTAAATCAGTCCCTCCTTTTGATTGGAGATTGGAGATAAGACCGATGATCAATACCTGGACTTAGTCAAGCTCCTAGATGGTGGCCATTGTAGGCTCTTTAAACTCACAGTGCTGGTTTTCCACCAGATACCATCTGGGTCTTCACCAGGATCTTAAGTAAGAGCGATGTTCTCATCAATCACATTGCAAGAGTGAGCAGACTCAACATACAAAAACATTTTAGCCCAAGGCCTTCTTTTGCTTTTTAGGTGTGTAAGATGATAGAGGATAAATCTTATTATACCTAATACTATCAGGATGCAGACCAAGAATATTATTATCCCTTGCAGTAGTGATCTAGCCCATGTACTTATTCCTGATGGCAACCAACCAAATAGATCTGGTGTTTGTAAGGGTGTTACAGTGTGTAACCAAGTAGCTTGTTGTATAATTCTCTGTATATCCTGTTCTACTTCTCCTGTGTTATTTATCCAAATGCAACAAGAGGTATTTACTACAGCACAGATTCCACCTTCTTGGGCTAATAAAAAGTCCAAGGCTATTCTGTTGTCTAATGCCACCTTGGCCAATGAGGTCAGAAATTGCTGTTGTGTTTCCATCCCTCTATCAACTTCATCTGCTATTTGTCCCATAATAATTGATAGATTTCTTCAACTCAAATATACCATAACTAGGAATTAAAGCTCTTAGAAATGGCCAACCCCACCCTGAACATTGGACCAATGGGCTTTCTTCTGACTCTCGTTTTTCAATGGATTAAAAATTAACATTACCTTTCCAGTATTTACTAGCATCATTATTCTGAATATCTAAAGGTAATCTTAAGGTTCCCAAAGTGCTTTGTCCATGCATTCGCCATTTTCATTCCAAGTAACTATTCTTCTAACAAATAAAAGAGTAACTAAATAATCAACATCATTTTAAATCAAAACTACTTAATATAGATTATATAAGTGATAAAGAATATAACAAGTAATAAAATATCTAAATTGTACTTTTGAATCACTCATCCAAAGGAGGTGGTAGGTTGGTGGTTATTTTTGGAGGGCGTCTGAGTTTCAGCTTTAGTCCTCCTGCTGGTTCAATCACCCAATCAGGAACCTTGGTCTTCTTTAACAGGGAAAAACGTACCCAGGATTTTATACCCTGTAATTTTGCAGCAAATTCATTTTTTAGTAAAAATAAATAGGGACCGTTCCATTTTGGTTCTAAAGAGTCCTTTATCTGATGCCGTTTCCAATATACGTAGTCACCAGGCTCTGGAGCACGATAACCTGAGGCAAAGGTCCACTCTCCAATACCTCTGAGGAAGTTGTCACTGCATATCCTCCCTGATATTTGCTTGAAGTGGGATCTGGTTTTAAATAAGAACCATCTACAAATAAAAGTAAAGAAGGATTAGCCAAAGGAGTTTCCTGAAAATCCCCTCTTGGAGTCAGAAGTTGATCTGTCAAATCAAAGCAGTCATGTGGTACTCCTTCTTCAGGGAAAAGAGTAGCTGGATTTTAAGCTTTAACAACATGTGTTTGAATATTTGGGGCTGTCAATAGTAAGGCTTCACAAGAGGTTAACCTGCTGGCAGATAAATGCTGAGTCAAAGTATATCTGAGAATAGCAGCTACTGCATGCGGAACAAATAAACCTATGTCATTACCTAGAACTATATCTGCAGTGTTTTCTACTAATTGAGCAGTTGCTACCGCCCTTAAGCATGGAGGATAAGCACGAGCAACAGGATCTAACTGAAGACTATAGTGTCCTACAGGCCTCTGATGGTCTCCATGTTTCCGAGTTAAAACACCACAAGCATTTCCATTTTGTTCATTTACATACAGAGAAAATCTCAAAGTGTAATTTGGAAAACCAAAAGCAGGAGTGGTTAAAAGGGCTTGTTGAAGCGTGCGTACTGCTTCTACACCTTCTTCAGAAAGGGTAAAAGGATCAGTTACTTCTTTTTTCAGATAATGATATAAGGGCTGGGCTAATAATGAAAAATGTAGAACCCAATTTCGACAATATCCACAAAGACTTAAAAAACCTCTTAACTGTTTCTTTGTGGTAGGCAAAGGAAAAGTTAATGTTGCTTTCTTTCTCTTTGGGTCTATGGAAATACCTTCAGCTGAAATAAGATGTCATAAGTATTTAACAGTGGGTTGGGCAAACTGTAATTTTTCTTTGGATGCCTTATGCCCTCTAGAAGCTAAATATTGTAATAATAGAATATTACCTTCAACATTATTTTGTCTCGAATTGGAGCAAACCATGATATCGTCTATATATATCAATAACACTGATCCATGTTTAAATTGAAATGGAACCAAATCTGAATGCAATACTTGTGAAAAATAAGTTGGGCTTTCAGTAAACCCTTGTGGGAGAACTCTCCACGTGTATTGTCAATTTTTCCAGGTGAATGCAAACAAATATTGACTATCCTGG
>NW_004444006.1:518624-526935 GCF_000243295.1 Trichechus manatus latirostris | reverse complement strand
TTTTTTTTTTTTACTGGAAAAGTAGGGGTGTTGCAAGGACTAGTGCATGGTATAATTAGACCTTGCTGAAGGAAGTCTTGGATAATAGGTTCTAACACTGCTATGGCTTCAGGCTTTAGTGGATATTGAGCTATTCTAGGCAAAGGTTTAGAAGTATCTATTTGCACCTGAATAGGTTCAGCTGACAAAACTTTTCCTACATCTGTGGATGTCTTTCCCCAAAGTTCAGTGAGTACTAGTTCTAATTGCTTTTCTCCTTCCTGAACCTGTTCTATAGTTTCTTCTACTTCCATTAACCCTTGAATAAAACACAAGCTTTCTTCTACTTTTCTCTCAGTAATTGAATCATCTAAAGTAGGAAAGTTCGATAGAATTTCTCCACTATCAGTAAACTGTATATGGCATCGCCATTTAGATAATAAATCTCGTCCTAATAGATTAGCAGGGGTATCACTGCTGAGAAGAAACAGATGTAAATAGTCAATGGGTCCTAAAGATATTGGTACGGATTCTGAATGAGGGAAAATTTGTTCTTCATTTGAAACTCCCATGATTTTAGAAGTTTTATTGCTCGGAGGGAGGGGGTTTCGTAAACACGTGGGATTTATCGCCGACACGGTGGCCCCATTGTCAGCCAGGAAGATACAAGGCTCCCCATTTACCTGCAGTGTTGTCTCTCCCTGACTGTTGGGAGGAACCATGGTGAAAACCCCTAAATCCTCGGAACACCGTCATTGTGGTGGTAATGGAGGTGTTGAGGGAGTAACCCTCTGCTTATTCCTAAGTTTTAAACTATCTCTCTTAAAGTGACCAGGCTTCTTACAGTAGTTACAAGTTAGCTCGGTTTTGAGCTTCTTTGTTTGAAGTCGGCCCTTGGCTGGGATTCTACCATTAGTGCCTTTACTTTGTAGCTGTTGTAACTGCAAAGCCATCAACTTCTTTTCCTGTTCTCTAGTTTTTAACTCACTCTCTATATTTATCTTCTTCAGTTTGAGCCAGTTTATAAGCCACTGTAACCAATTCTGAAGGATTTACATTTTCCCAATTTAAATGGTGTCTTTTTACCAAAGCTGCTAATTCAGGCAATAGGCCTCCTAAAAACATGGAGTTGAATACAGGCCGATGTTCTTTTATAATTGCTTTTAAACCTGAATGTTATTCAAATAATTTGGAGAAATGATCCATAAAAGCGTATACGTTTTCTCCTTTCCTTGTTTACAAGCCTGGATTTTTGCCCAATTAACCTTTTTCGGAAAAACTTTTGGAATTGCATTTATCAATTCCTTAACAAAACCCTGAACTTCACCTCTCAGTTCTTTCCTTGCAACCCCTGATTTTGAGATTAAACTTGCCTCTGGGTCCTTCCACTTAGCTTCAGCCATCCATCTAGCTGCTTTACAATTGCTCTAAGCTCAGACTTGGACCAGGGGTTTACTGTTACTTCCACTGGTCCACCTGCTAATTTAGGCTGTTTAACTTCCAAAGGCATTAATGGAGACGGTGACTCAATTTCACTGGAATGAAAGGTAATTTGACTAAAAGAGAGCTTGAAGTCAAATCAGGCTATAAAGAAGCAGGTTCTTCCTTTTCCCTGTTTTCTTCCTTTGAGTCTTTTCTGTCTTCTTTAATACCCATAGGAGTTCTATTCCTTAAGGAATCAAGTAATGCTACCTGACTTTTCTCCAATGCCAAGATCTGTTTTGATTACTTAGCAATGTTTTCCTGAACTGAAGCAAAAGTATTCACTTGTTGCCTTCTCGAGGATTCAAAATACCAATTAAAAAATATTTCCCACTGATTCTGCTTTTCTTTTGATCCCCTTGCTTCTAATTTGCCCGTTAAAAAGATTAATCTGGCCAATTCAAAATTCCCCCATTTAGGGCATTGTCATGAATTCTTTTCTTTTGTTAAATTATGCCATTTTTCTAAATACCTTGCGGATTTAGGGCCAAAATTCTTTACCATATAGGCAGTGGGTGTGCCGGATGGTGGGCAGTTAATTTTACTTTTGTCTTGCATATTTCTCATTTTAAATTTGCAAAAGGGGAGAAAGAGAGATTTCAAAACAGAGCACTATTTTCCAGGTTTTTTCTCAGCCACAGAAAAGAAACCTAACAAGGAATGCCGCGGGGTTTGAACAGGGTTTTGCTTTGACCAATGTCTACCTTCCTTGCGCGAGATTTTTCTTGCGGGTGGCAGGCAGCCTAGTGCTCTAGCCTGTCTAGTGACCACCTTATCCTGTCACGGGAGACTTTAACGCTCGTGATGAGAGCTGGCGACCGCCCTAATGGCTTTTACTGGTCGACCCGTGCCCGAATTTTTTTGCAGCTTATAGTGGGTCAAAGCTCTTTGAAAATAGAATTACCTCTTCAAACGCCCGAATCCAGGCCTAAACTGCAGTTCACTTAAGCAGTTACTAAATGTCACTCTTAACCAAACGATCAAGCGAAAATCTAAGAAAGATTCTCCTTAATCAATCAACAGGTTTTACAAACAAATATGCCAAGCAAAACTGAAGAAAACATAAAAAAGAGAACAACAAAGAATAAGCAAAGGTTCGTTTTCTAAGAGCACCCACCCCGTCGGTGTCCAAGGGACATGGAGTGGGAACACGTGGGTCCAGAAGATAGGACCTTTCTTTGCCGGCTTCTGCTCCGCAGTCCAGGTTTCTTCGAAGTTGACTGGATTTGTAGCTTCAGATCCTGCTCACAGTGCCATTAACTGTTGTAGGGGAAAAAATCACAAAGTTTAGTAAAGTAAACTGTAAGTTTTGTTTGGCATATATTCAAAAGGACAAAAGTGGGAAGTGGACAAGCATGCTTCCAGAGCTAGAATGTCTGCCCAAATCCAAAGGATATCACAGAATAGGCAAGAATGGGAAAATGGACAAGCATGCTGCCACGGCCATGTCTGCCCAAGTCCCAGGGTTAATATTTTGATTATGGCCTTTTCTTCTTTTTGGATGTGTGCAGAGCCCTCTGAGCACTGCTTTTGCCGTGTCCCAAAGGTTCTGGTAGAATGTGTTTTCATTCTCATTTGATTCTATGGATTTCTTTATGCTGTCTTTAATTTCTTCTATAACCTAGTAGTTTTTGTGCAAGGTGTTCAGTTTCCATGTGTTTGATTTTTTTTCTTGGTTTTTCTGTTGTTGATTTCTACTTTTATGGCTTTATGGTCATAAAAGATGCTTTGTAATATTTCCATGCTTTGAATTTTGTTAAGACTTGCTTTATGGCGCAATAAGTCGTCCGTTCTGGAGAATGTTCCATGTGCGATAGAAAAGAAAGTATACTTGGCTGCTGGTGGGTGGAGTGTTCCATATATGTCTATGAGATCAAGTTGGTTAATTGTAGCATTTAGCTCTTCCGTGTCTTTGTTAAGCTTCTTTCTGGATGTTCTGTCCTCCACCGAAACTGGTGTGTTGAAGTCTCCTACAACTATTGTGGAGGTGTCTATCTCTCCTTTCAGTGATGTTAGAGGTTGTTTTATGTATTTTGGAGCCCTGTTGTTAGATGCGTAAATATTTTTTATAGTTATGTCTGATGTCCTTTTAATCATTATATAGTATTCTTACCTATCTATTGTGGTGGATTTTACTTTAAAGTCTATTTTGTCAGAGATTAATGTTGCCACTCCTACTCTTTTTTGAGTGTTGTTTGCTTGATTTTTTTTCAACCTTTGAGTTTTAGTTTGTTTTTCTCTTTAAGTCTATGATGTGTCTCTTGTAAGCAGCATATAGACAGATCATTTTTTTTATACAATTTGCCACTCTCTGTCTCTTTATTGGTGCATTTAGTCCATTTACAGTCAGCATAATTATTGATAGGTATGAGTTTAGTACTGTCATTCTGATGTCTTTTTTTTCTGTGTTGTTCACAGTTTCTTTGTTCCACTTAATTTTCTGTGCTGAGTCGTTTTTCTTTACGTATTTTCTTTTCATCTTTTCCATTGTTGTTGATTGCGTGTTAGCTGAGTCTATATTTTTCTAGTTTTTATTTGACTTGTACAATTCTTAGTTTCCTTTGTGGTTACCTAAATATTTACCCCTATTTTTCTAAGTTTATACTGGTATTTTATGTCTTTATATCACCTTGTCTTCCTCTCCGTATGAAAAATCTATGTCTACATTTTTAAGTCCCTCTTTGTTGTTTTAATGTTGTCACCTTTTACATATTGATACCTTTTTCCATATTTTCATTGTTTTAGCTTTGATTTACTTTTATGGCTTCCCTATCTGGGTTGATATCTGGTTACTGTCTCCTGTGTTCTAGTCATGGGTTGTTATCTGATGTTACTGATTTTCTAACTGAAGGACTCCCTTTAGTATTTCTTGAAATTTTGGTTTTGTTTTTACATATTCCCTAAACTTCTGTTTATCTGCATATGCCCTCATTTCGCCATCATATTTGAGAGACAGTTTTGCTGGGTATATAATTCTTGGCTGGCATTGTGCTTCCTTCAAGCTTTTATATATGTCATCCCATTGCCTTCTTGTCTGCATGGTTTCTGCTGAGTAGTTCGAGCTTATTTGTACTGACTCTCCTTTGTAGATGACTTTTTGTTTATCCATAGCCACTCTTAAAATTCTCTCTTTATCTTTGGTTTTGGCAAGTTTGATTGTAATATGTCTTGGTGACTATTTTGGGATCTACCTTACTTAGGGTTCGATGAGCATCATGTATAGATATCTTGTCATCTTTCATGATATCAGGGAAGTTTTTTGCCAACAAATCTTCAACAATTGTCTCTGTTATCCCCCCCGTTCTGATACTCCAATCACTCATAGGTTATTCCTCTTGATAGTGTCCCACATAATTCTTAGGGTTTCTTCATTTTTTTAATCCTTTTATCTGATTTTTCACAAATAAGTTAGTGTCAACTACTTTATCTTCAATCTCACTACTTCTAACTTCCATTGCCTCAATTCTGCTCTTGTGACTTTCTATTGAGTTGTCTAATTCTGAAATTTTATTGTTAATCTTCTAGATTTCTTATTGCTGTCTCTCTATGGATCCTTGCAGCCTGTTACATTTATCATTATGCTCTTCTCTAATCTTTTTAATTTCCTCTATTGCATATTCTGCGGTTTGTTTAATTTCCTTCCTAATTTCTTGAAGAGTTCCATATATTAATCTTTTGTATTCTGCTTCTGGTAATTCCAAGAAATTGTCCTCCTCTGGAAAATTTATTGATTCTTTATTTGGGAGCTTGCTGAAGCCCTCATGGATTGCCTTTTTATGTGATTTGATATTGACTGTTGTGTCCGAGTCATCAATAAGTTATTATATTTATAGATTTTATGTTTGCTTACTGTGTCCTAGCTTCTTTTTTTGTTTTGATATGCCCAAATAGGCTGCTCATGTGAGCTAGTTTGATTATTGGCAGCTTTGAAGCTCTAATGTCCTGTCATCAGGTGGTTAGATCTGTTACTAGGTATATGAGCTCAGCAGTCTGCCCACTCCTCCTGTATGGATTCAGCTCAGGTGCCCAAGTAGATATCCACCAAGTGTGTGGTGAAGGCTCTCACCTACAGTCCTAGACAGGCATGGGTGATTGGTTTGGGCACAGGCATCTGGCTGCTGCAGGAGGACACACTCTGATCAAGGCAGGGGGCTAACGGCTGTCCCTGAGTGTCCAGGAGGAAGGTGTGTCCCTGTCCCCTGGAGTGCATAGGTGGGTGGTTTACAGCTGGACTATGAGCATCTAATGTTGTTGGCTATAACAACTAGGGGGCACCTCTTATTCATGAACTCCTATTGCAGGTGGCTTGGTGTCGTGGGTGGAGCCACTAGTCCTAATGTCCCTGATGTGGGTATGTGAAGACCTTGCTTAATGGGCAGAGCAGTGTCAAATGTCAAGAACCTGCCACTTCACAGCTGAAACAGTTGAGGTTAGAGTGCCATGTTGTACTGTGGTAATGAGGGCCTACACTGTTAAGATGGGCCCACACTTGTCTATGCAGGGGGAAAGGCACTCAAAGACCATGGAGCCTTTATGCCTGTGCCTAGGCAAAGGAGCTGTGCCTCCCCTGTGTTCTTGGATTAGGGGAGCCAGTACGTTATTTTTTCCCCGTCTGTTAATTTGTTAATTCTCCAAGTCAGAGAGAATGGCTCCGGGCCTGTGACGGATCCTACTTTGGGCCCAGGGTACTTATCACTTGCTGAACTGGTCCGGGATCCAGTGCAGAGCAGGGAGTGGGGAGGTAAATGGGAGAGAGGTTTTTCCGTAGGAGGGGTGTTTTTGATCCGCACGGTAGGCTGTACACAATTACTTATCTTTCGCTAGATTGAGGGCTGATTCTCACTGTTTCTGGGTGGCCGTGTAGACTCTCTGGGGCTAGGTCTCTCCAGGTGTGGAAAACCCGCCTCCCGAGCACTGCCTCTTGCCTGCCTCACCGCTCACCCATGAGCTGCTCAGGCTTGAAAGGCTCAGGCTCTCGCTGGGTCAGGTCTGGCAGCTCCTCATTGCTTCTAAACCATCTCTTCCTCCTCCTGCCACTCAATCCGGTTCCTCAACTCTGCCTTTGATTTTCAGGGCTCCCAGATTGCCATATATTATGGAATCACTTGTTTTTTTCAGGTCTTTGTTGTAAGAGAGTCCACTGGAAGTGTCTGACTACTCCGCCATCCTGGCCCCGCTTCTGTATTTTATACGTTTTTTATATGTATTTTGATGCCCTGTCATTGAGTGCTTATATATTTTTTTATGTTGTATCTTCCTGGTGTATTGACCCTTTAGTCAATATATAGTGTCCTTCTTTATCCTTTATGATGAATTTTTGCTTTAAAAACTATTTTATCAGAGTTTGATATTGCCTGTCTTGCTCTCTTTTTAGTTTATTGTTTGCTTGATGTATTTTTCCATCCCTTGAATTTTAGTTTGTTAATGTCTTTGTGTCTAGGGTGTGTCTCTCGTAGACAGCATATAGCTGGATTTTTTTTTTAATCCATTCTGCGGCTCTGTCTCCTTACTGCTACACTTAGGCCGTTTATGTTTAGTTTAATTGATAGGTAAGAGTTTGCTGCTGTCATTTTGTTGTGTGTGTGATTTTTTTTGTTTATGTTGACGGTTACTTTGTTCTGCTTAATTTTCTGTGCTGAGTTGCTTTTGCTTATGGATTTTCTTTTCATTTCTTTGATTACTGTTAATTTTGTGTTTACTGAGTCTTTATATTTTTCTTCTTATTTTGAGAAGTAGGTTTGTTAGTTCCTTTGTGTTTACCTTGAAATTTACCTTTATTTTTCTAAGTTTAAAACAGCCTTTTATTTATTGATATCGACTTTGACTTCCTCTCCAAATGGAAGTTCTATGACTACACCATTTATTCCTTCTTTTTTGTTTTGATGTTGTCATCATTTACATATTGATGTCTCTTGTTATGTATTTTCAGTCTTTTAGTTTTGTTTTATTTTTAAGAGTTTCCTGTCTGTGTTTGTATCTAGTTGATATGTTCTGTGCTCTAGTCTTGGATTGTTGTCTGATGTTGTTGGTTAGCTAACTGGAGGATTTCTTTAATATTTCTTGTAATTTTGGTCTGGTTTTTACATAGTCCCTTAATTTCTGTTTATCTCGAAATGACCTAATTTGTTCATAGTATTTGAGAGACAGTTTTGCTGGATATATAACTCTTGGCTGGGAGGTTTTTTTTTTTTTTTTTTTTTTTTTCCTTTTTTTTTTTTTTTTTTCCTTCAAGGCTTTTTGTATGTTATCCCACTGCCTTCTTGCATGCATGGTTTCTGCTGAGTAACCAGAACTTAGTCTTATTTGTTCTCCTTTGTAAGTGACATTTTGTTTATCCCTAGCCACTCTCAGATTCCTTCTTTGTCTTTGGTTTTGGCAAGTTTTATTTGATATGTCTTGGTGACTTTCCTTTGGGGTCTATCCTGTTTGAGGTTCACTGAGCTTCTTGGATGGATATCTTCTCATCTTTCATGATATTATGAAAGTTTTCTTCCAGCAAATCTTCAACAATTCTCTCTGTATTTTCTGTTACACCCCCCCCCCCATTCTCTTAATCCAATCACTCATAGATTATTACTCTTGATAGAGTCCCATATAATTCTTAGGGTTCCTTCATTTTTTAAAATTTTTTTTATCTTATTTTTCCTCAAATAAGTTGGTGTCAAGTGCTTTATCTTCAATCTCACTAATTCTGACTTCCATTGCCTCAGTTCTGCTCCTAAGACTTTCTATTGAGTTGTCTAATTCTGAAATTTTATTGTTAATCTTCTGAATTTCTGTTTGCTGTCTCTCTATGGATTCTTTCAGCCTGTTAAATTTGTCATTGTGCTCTTCTATAATCTTCTTAAGT
>NW_004444006.1:484101-518524 GCF_000243295.1 Trichechus manatus latirostris | reverse complement strand
CCTTTCTGGAACTCTGATCACTTGTAGTGTTTTCCTCTTGATAGTATCCCACATAGTTCCTAGGCTTTCTTCATTTTACTTCATTCTTTGTTTTCTGATTTTCCATGAAACACATTGATGTCAAGGGATTTGTATTCAGTCTCATTAATTCTGATTTCTATTGTCTCAGTTCTGCCTCTATGTCCTTCTATTAAATTGTTTAATCTGAAAACATATTGTTAATCTTTTGGATGTCTAGTTGCTGTTTTTGTATGGTCTCTAGTTGCTTATTCATTCTGTTGTTTTGTTCTTGTATTATTTCCTTGAATTCTTCTATTGCTTTGTTTGTGTCTTCCTTGGTTTTGGTGGTATTTTCCCTGATCTACTTCTTGATCTCTTGGAGAGCTCTGTATATTAGTCTTTTGAATTCTTTATCAGGTAGCTCCATTGCCTTGTCTTCCTCTGAAAGATTTTCTGGTTCTTTATTTTGGTGGCTTGCTGGAGCCATCTTGTCTTTTTTTGTGGTTTGATATTTACTGTTGTTTCCGAAACATCAAGAAGTGATATTTATTTATTTATTGTATGTTTGTTTACTGCATCTGGAAATTTGTTTTGTTTTGTTTTTATAAATACGAGCAGGTTGGGTGTTTGTGCTACTCTGATTGTTAATCTGGCCACACAGAAGCTCTCACTTTATGTCTCCAGGTGGGTGGAGCAGCTACTAGATGTGTGAGTACAGGACTCTGTTCACTGTTTTCAAGGGGTTGCTGAGAATGTAGATGGCGTTTTTGTGTGGTGATGTATCTATATTGTTGGTGACTTGGCCGTAGGTGCAAGGGGTGTTCTCCCTGGTCTTTGGGTTGGGTGTTGTGTGTGAGCTCTGCTGGATGGTCAGGGCAAAGGTGTCGAGGTTGTCGGCCACTGAGTGTGTGGTGCAGAGACTCTCACCTACAGTCCTGGGTGAGTAGGGCTGCGTGGGGGTGTTTGGAGCAGACACAAGTCTTTGGTTGCAGTGAGGTAAGGGGCTGTCAGCTGCCTTCAGGTGACTGGTTAGAGCTCGTGTCCCTGTCTGCTAGAGTCAGGAGTGGGGGAAGTAGTACAACCATTCCTTCTTTCCAAGTGTAGTTGGCTGGAATGTTTGCAGGACCCCCTGGTATTCAGGCCCCCAATGTGGGCAGATGGATGGAGTGTGTGATACCACCAATCCTCAGGCCCCCAATGTGGGTGGTTGAGGTCCCTACTCAGGGAACGGGGTGGTGGTGAATGCCACAGGTCTGCAGCTCCTGCTTGGTTGCTGCAAGTGGACTTCAGTTGAGATTATTGTCCACCTGGACCTAATGAGCATGTGCGGTACTGACTTGGCCAGCAAGGCACTAGTACCGTGGATCAGAGGTGATGGAGAGTGCTACAATTCTGTGGACACTCTGAACCAGTGGCTTGAAACAGGGGTGCGGGCCTTGGGCCAGGAAAAGAGCTACTGCTTAGGGGGTGGGGCTATGTGAAATGTCACAGATCTTCAACTCCCAACTGGCTGCTGCAGAAATGAGCTTCAGCTGGGAGCTCTGCACACTTTGTCCTAATGAGAACATGTTGTGCTTGTTTGGCCACCAAGGCACTGGTACAGGTGATCAGAGGGGGGAAGGGTTCTGCAAATGCATTGACCTCCTGTGCCAGTGGCTGGGCTAAGGGGCAGGTGCCTTGTACCAGGTCAAGAGGTACCAGCTTGGGGGCGGGGCCGTGTCAAATGCCACAGATCTGCAGTTCCCACTTGACTGCTGCCGGTGAAAACTGGCTTCAGGTGGAAACTCTGCCCACTTTATTCCAATGTGGATGTGCTCTGCTGGCTTGGCCAGCAAGGCACTGGTGTGGGTGATCAGAGTGGGTGTATGGCACTGCAAGCCCATGGACACCTGATGCCTATGATTGGGCATACTTGCAGGTGCCTATGGACCAGGGCCATGAGTTCTTTGATTAGGGGTCATGGCAGTGTTGAATACTGCCAGACTGGAGTCAGAACAGGAAGGGGGATGGAAGAGGTGGAGGGAGTGCTCCTCACCCCATGGAACTCTGATGGGGAAGCTGTGGTGGGTGTGGTGGATTGGGAGTATGCACTTAAATTTGCAGGGCTGGTATCACTCCTGTTTGATTTTGGAGATAAGTGCAGAATCACTCCTTCTTAGTTGCATCATTTGGAGTAGGTTTCAGCTTGGGATTCTCCTGCTTGCCTCAATATGTCCATGCTGTGCAGGTTTGTCTAGCAAATTCATAATTCTCCATTTCCACTGTTTTTGAATTTTCTCTCCTTCCATCTGTAGCTCAGTTTGATTCTTCGGCTTTGTCTTTGATGCTTAGAGTTCCTAGATTGTCACATATAACGGATTCACTTGATTTTTCTGGTCTTTGATGTAAGAGGGATGATACGAAGCGTTTGACTATTTCACCATCTTGGTCCCGCCTCCCTCATTTGAGTTATTGACTGCTGCTTCCAAGTCGCTTTCACTTTCAGCAAGCTAGGTTGTGTCATCTGCTTGTTGCAGGTTGTTAATGAGTCTTCCTCCAATCCTGAAACCACATTCTTCTTCATGTAGTCCAACTTCTTAGATTATTTGCTTAGCATATAGATTGAATAAATACAGTTAAAACATACAACCCTGGCACACTCGTTTCCTGAATTTAAACCAAGCCTTATGCCATTGTTCTCTTCAAGCAACTGACCCTAGGTATAGGTCAGGTTCTGCATGAGCACAATTTCAGCTTTCTGTAATTCCCATTCTTCACAATGTTATCCAAAATTTGTTGTGGTACACAGTCGAATGCCTTCGCATATTCAATAAAACATAAGTAAATACCTTTCTGGAGTTCTCTGCTTTCAGCCAAGTTTCATTTTACATCACCAGTGATATCCCTTGTTACGTGTCCTCTTCTGAATCTGGTTTGAATTTCTGGCAGTTCCTTGTTGATGTACTGTTTCAACCATTTTGGAATTATCTTCAGCAAAATTTTACTTGCGTGTGATATTAATATTGTTCAGCAATTTCTGAATTTTCATTGATAACCTTTCTTTGGAATGGGAACAAACATAGATCTCTTCCAGTCGATTGGCCTGGTAGCTGTCTTCCAAGTTTCTTTGCATAGATGAGTGAACTCTTCCAACGTTGCATCCATTTGTTGAAATATCTCAATTGGTATTCTGTCCATTCCTGGAGCATTATTTTTTACCTATGTCTTCAGTGCAGCTTAGACTTCTTCCTTAAATATTATCAGTTCTTGATCATACGCTACCTCCTGAAATGGTTGAATATTGACTTATTCTTTTTCATACAGTGACTCTGTGCATCCCCCATCTTCTTTTGATGCTTCTTGCTTTGTTGATTGCTTTGCCTTTGGAAACCCAGGTGAAGTAGTTGTTAAGAGTTAGGCTGCTAACCAAAAGTCGACATTGTTCAATGTTTTGCCTTTATCCTTCAATATTGTAAATCGAAGTTTGAATTTTTCTTCAGTCCTTTCAGCTTGAGAAATGTCAAGCTTGTTCTTCCCTTTTGGTTTTCTAACTCCAGGTCTTTGCACATTTCATTATAATACTTTACTTTGTCTTCTCGAGCTGGCCTTTAAAATCTGTTCAGCTCTTTTACTTACTCATTTTTTCCATTCGCTTTAGCTACTCTATGTTCAAGAGCAAGTTTCATAGTCTCTTCTGACATCTATTTTGGTCTTTTCTTTCTTGTCTTTTTAATGAATTTTGCTATCTTCATATATGACGTCTTTGATGTCGTCCCACAACTCATCTGGTCTTTGGTGATTACTGTTCAATCCATAAAATCTATTCTTGAGATGGTCCCTAAATTCCAAACTGGTATACTAAAGGTCTTACTTTGGCTCTCTTGAACTTGCTTTAATTTTCTTCAGCTTCAACTTGAAGTTGCATGTGAGCAACTGATGCTTGTTGGTGCAAAAGATTGAAGATTTTACCGACTTCTGCAGTCTGAAATTGATCAAATGTGCAATCAAGATGCATTGATAATAACTAGTAATTGGAATGTGAAAGTTGGAAACAAAGAAGGATACGTAGTTGCAAAATATGGTCTTGGTGATACAAATGACACAAGAGGTCGCATGACAGGATTTTGCAAAACTAATTACTTCTTCATTGCAAATAGTTTTTTTTTTTCAATAGTGTAAGTGGTGACTATACACTTAGACATCACTGGATAGATACACAGGAATCAAACTGACCACATCTGTAGAAAGAGATGTTGGAGAATCTGAATATCATCAGTCTGAACAAGGCCAGGGGATGACTGAAGGAAAGCCCATCAATTACTAGTATGAAAGTTCAAGTTGAAACTGAATAAAATTAAAACAAGTCCATGAGGGCCAAAGTATGACCTTGAGTATATCTCACCTGAATTTATAGACCTTCTTAAGAACAGATTTGACTCATGGAACATTAATGACCAAAGACCAGATGAGTTATGGGATGACATCACGGACATCATACATGATGAATGCAAGAGGTTATTAAAAAGACACGAAAGAAAGAAAAGACCAAAACTGATGTCAGAAGAGATTATGAAACTTGCTCTTGAACATAGAGTAGCTAAAGCGAGTGGAAGAAATGAGTAAGTAAAAGAGCTGAACAGATTTTAAAGGTCAGCTCAAGAAGACGAAGTAAAGTATTATAATGAAATGTGCAAAGACCTGGAGTTAGAAAACCAAAAGGGAAGAACAAGCTTGACATTTCTCAAGCTGAAAGGACTGAAGAAAAAATTCAAGCCTTGACTTCCAGTATTGAAGTTTTCTATGGGCAAAAGATTGAATGAGGCAGAAAGCATCAAAAAAAATGTGGAAGGAATACACAGAGTCACTGTACCAAAAAGAACTGGTAGATGTTCAGCCATTGCAAGAGGTACCATATGATCAAGAACCGATGGTACAGAGAGAAGAAGTCCAAGCTGCATTGAAGGCATTCGTGAAAAACAAGGCTCCAAGAATTGGTGAAATATAAACTGAGATCTTTCAACAAACAGATGCATCGCTGGAGGTGCTCACTGGTCTCTGCCAAGAAATTTGGAAGACAGTTACCTGGCGAACCAACTGGAAAACGTCCATATTTGTGCCCATTCCAAAGAAAGGTTATCCAACAGAATGTAGAAATTATTGAACAATATCATTAATATCATACACAAGTAAAATTGTCCTAAAGATAATTCCAAAGTGATTGCAGCAGTACATTGACAGGGAACTACCAGAAATACACAGCCGGGTTCAGAAGAGGCTGTGGAATAGAGGATATCATTGCTATTGTCAGATGGATTTCTCCTGAAAGCAGAGATTTCCAGCAAGTTGTTTGTCTGTGTTTTATTGACTATGCGAAGGCATTAAACAGTGTGGATAATAACATATTACAGATAACATTGTGAAGAGTGGGATTCCAGAATAGTTAATTGTTCTCATGCAGAACCTGTGCATAGACCAACAGGCAGTTATTCCAACAGAAAAAGAGGATACTGTGTGGTTTAAAATTAAGAAAGATGTGTGTCAGTGTTGTATCTTTTCACCATACTTAATCTGTAAGATAAGCAAATAATTTGAGAATCTGGACTATATGAAGAAGACCATGATATCAGGATTCGAGGTCTATTTGACAACTTGCACTATGCAGATTGCACAATCTTGCTTGCTGAAAGCAAAGAGGACTTGAAGCACTTACTGATGAAGATCAAAGACTATAGTCTTCAGTATGGATTACACATCAAAGAAAATAAAAATCTTCACACCTGGACCAGTTAGCAACATCATGATAAATGCAGAACATATTGAAGTTATCAAAGATTTCATATTACTTGGATCCACAATCAACGCTCATGGAAGCAGCAGTCAAGAAATCAAGTGCTGTATTGCATTGGGCAAGTCTGCTGCAAAAGACCTCTTTAAAGGGTTAAAATGAAGCTGTTCACTTTGAGTACTAAAGTGCACTTGATCCAAGTCATGATATTTTCAATTACCTCATTTGCATGCAAATGCCTGACGATGAATAAGGAAGACTGAAGAAGAATTGATGCATTTGAATTATGGTGTTGTCAAAGAGTGCTATTTATACCATGAACTGCCAGAAGAACGGAAAAATCTGTCTTGTAAAAAGTACAGTGAGACTTTGTTTCAATCACTTTGGACATATTATCGGGAGGGACCCATCCCTGGAGAGGGACATCATGCTTGGTAAAGTAGAAGGTCAGCAAAAAAAAGAGAAAAACCCTCAGCGAGATGGATTGACACTGTGAAGCAACGATGGGCTGAAACATAGCAACGACTTTGAGGATCACGCAGGACCGGGAAGTGTTTTGTACTCTTGTACATAGGGTAATTATGATTAGAAATGACTTAACGCCACCTAACAAATACTGTCTCCTTTTGCACTCTTCACTTCCCATTTCCTGGCATCCTATAGTACTTTACCTACACCATATTGTTGAACTTGGAGAGCTGGGTGCACCCCCATTTGTGTACACATCCCACTACCACTGTTCTAAGTGTGGCATTTCCCCACTGAAAACATCTCTTACAATCAAGGGAAGTATTTCACATACTTAACACATCTATTCTCATAGTGCATTCAGCAGTAACAGTTACAACCAGTGACAAAAACAAATTACCTCATTCGGTTGAACAATTTGAGGGTTATTTCCAAATTCAGTTGAAGTAATTTTCTGGACATGCCTATGGGTTCTTGCCAGCACCACAGTGACTGGTGCCCCAGTGTACAAAAGTCCTGAAATACTTCGGCAACCATGGTTGACTTCAGTTCCCCAATACACCTTCACCAGTGCTTAAGACTTCTGATGATCCTTGAAGAGGGAGAGATCTTGGACTCTACCCTTTTCTTGTTTGTTCTTGAAGGCATGGGGTCTGGGTAGAAGGATGATGCTAAAGGTATCAAATAAACATTGATCAGAATAGTAGAGGACTAAGCAAGTGGGTCTAGGTCTTCTTGGTTCTTCTATTTTTCCATGGTAAATGCCAAATCTGACCAGGGATCTTTCCCTGGTACACCACAGTTCTTTATATTTTGTGGCATTCTCATGGCCTGACAGTGAGAGAGAATTCCTCTCAAAGAACAAACATAAATTTTCTCTTTGAAAAATCTCTGGTATAATGATCTTTTATGGATATTTTATTATTTTCATTTATTTATTTTACTTTAGAAGAAGGTTTACAGTACAGTTTTACACTGAACAGTACACATATTGTTTTATGACAGTGGTTAACAACACGGTCCCTTCTCAACCTTGCGTTGCCTATTACGAGCTTTCTTGTCCCCCCTGCCTTCTAGAACTTGTCCCTGGACTGTGGTGCCCCGTTAGTCTTGTTTTGTTTTATGGGGCTATCTGATCTTTGGCTGAATGGTGAACCTCGAGAGTGACTTCATTACTGAGCTAAAAGGGTGTCGGGGGCCATACTCTCGGGGTTTTTCCAGTATCTGTCAGGCCAGTAAGTCTGGTATTTTTGTGTGTGTTAGAATTTTGTTCTACATCCTTCTCCAACTCTGTCCAGAAACCTCTGTTGTGATGCCAGTCAGAGCAGGCAGTAACAGTAGTTGGGCAGCATCTACTTGTACTGGACTCAGCCTGCTAGAGGCGGTGGTAGTTGTGGTCCATTAGTCCTCTGGACTAATCTTTTCCTTGTATCTTGTTTTCTTCATTATCCCTTGCAGCTGAAGGGGTAAGACCAGTGGAGTATCTTAGATGGCTGCTCACAGGCTTTTAAGACCCCAGACACTACTCACAAAGGTAGAATGTAGAACATTGTCTTTATAAACTGTGTTATGCCAATTGAGCTAGATGTTCCCCAAGACCATGGCCCCACAGCCCTCCGCCCAGCAATTCAGTCCCCCAGGGAATTTGGGTGTGTCTATGGAGCTTCCATATCTTTTCCTTGTACAAGTTGTGCTGGCTTCCCCAGTACTGTGTACTGTCTTACCCTTCAACAAAGTTACCACTTATCTATTGTCTATTTAGTGTTTCCCACCACCACTCCCATCCGCCGTAACCAACAAAGATTATTTCGTCTTGTGTGTAAACTTTTTCTTGCCTCTATTTTTATGAGTAGGTTTGTTAATTTTCTTTGTGGTTACCGTGAAATTTACCCTTATCTTCCTAGGTTTGAACCAGTCTGTTATTACTTGGTATTGCCTTGCCTTCCTCTCTGTTAGAAGGTTCTATACCTACACCGTGTATTCCCTCTTATTGTTCTGATGTTGTTGTTATTTACAGGTTAACTTCTCTGATTCCCTGTGGTACTTTTTTGATTTTGGATAGTCCTTGAAATTTCATTTTCTCGATTGGTATCTGGCTGGTATGATCCTGCATCCTAGATTCAACCTGTGAGCTGATGTTATTTGATCTCAGATTCAAGGTCTCCCTTTAATAATTCTTTTAAGTTTTTTGTTTTCATATTACCTTAATTTCTGTTTATCTGGAAATGGTCTAATTTCACCATCATATTTGAACATGAGTTTTGCAAGATGTATTATTCATGGCTGACATTTTTTTTTTCTTTCAAGGTTTTATATATGTCATCCCATTGTCTTTTTATCTGCATGGTTTCTGCCGAATTATCCGAGGTTACTCTAATTGTTTCTCCTCTTTATGTGACTTTTTGTTTTTCTTGAGCTGCTCTCAGGATTCTTTGTCTTTGGTTTTGGCGAGTGAGATTATGATATGCCTTGGTGTTTTTTTTTTTTCTTTTGGGGTTTATCTTATGTGGGGTTCGTTGAGCTTCTTGGATAACCAGCTTTTTATCTTTCATAGTATTGGGGAATTTTTCTGTAAGTAGTTCTTCAGCGATCCTCTCTGTGTTTTCTGTTTTCTCCCCCTGTTCTGGAACTCTGATCACTGGCAAATTTTTTGCTTTTGATTGTATCCCACATAATTATCAGGGTTTCTTCATTTTTCTTCATTCTTTTTTTCTGATTTCTCCTCAGAGTTGTATCCAAGTGTTTGTGTTCAATTATTTTCTATGAATTTGTCTGCCTTTTCCATGAATTTGTCTATTTTTTCCTCGTTTTTATCTTTTTGCTTCAACTCTTGGCTAGCTCTGAATATTAGAGATTTTAATTGCCTATAAGGTAGTTCTAGTGCCTTTTCTTCTACTGGAAAGTCATCTGGTGATTTATTTTGGAAGCTTACTGTAACCATCCTGTCTTGCTTTTGTAAATGTTTTGATATTGTCTGCTGTCTTCAGGACATTTGGTAGTTATCTTCATTTATTGATAGTAGATTTGTTTGTTTCATTTTAGATTTTGTTTTAGTTGGCTATGTCTGAGCAGGCAGGCTTTGTGTTTTGTGTTGTTTGCTTGTCTGTGGGCACTATACTTTTCACTTCCTTCTCCAACTAGCAGGGTCAGTTGCTCAGATATGGTACAGCAAGGCAGGTCTAACTGAAGAGGAGTTGCTGGGATGCGTTGTTTGTGACACTTACTACAACCACCGGGGTGGGCCAGGAATCAGTACAGGGCTGGTTCTCATAGGCCATGCCTATGCTGCTTGGGGGCATTATGTTCAGTGAACAGTGCAGGTAGGCAGGATGGAGGGGGCAGATTGTGATGCGTGGAGCTAAGATGGGTATGAGAAAGAAGAGAGAGGAGCAGGAGCCAAAAACGTACAAACAAAAATGAGTGCTAAGGGAGCTTGCCATTGGAGTGGAGAGATGAGAGACTGAGAAATGGAGAAAAACAAACAGGAGAAGAAGAAGAAAATAAAAGAAAAAAATGAATAAAAATTAGAAACAAAAAGAAAAGAAAAGATCCCAGGGATCCCACCAGGGCAGCTGTGAGGTCTGGGGAAGTTGCTCCCAGGCAGTGAAGTACAGCCTGCCTAGTATAGAGGTGTCACTCAGTGTCAGGTATTAAGGAGGCAGGAAGAGAAGATAAGTATAGAGAGACGAGAAACTGAGGAAGACAGACAAAAAGGGAAAAAGAGAGAAAAGAAAACAAAACAAACAAATAAAAAAGAAACAAGGAACCCTCCCAAAAAAGAAAAGAAAAAAAGAAATGCCCTCAGGGATCCCCCTGCACATCTCCACAAACTGAGGGGGTAGGTCCTAAATTGCGCAGTACTTCCCATCTAGAACTGGCTCCCAATTCTACAAAAAAAAATAAAACACACAATTCAAAAAAGGCAAAAAAAAAAAAAAAACAGCCCCCGGATCCCACCAGCATGGCAGCACAAACGGGGAAACAGTTTCACATTTGAGCGGCATTTCATAGCCTTTCATGAACTAAAGATGGCGCATGGAGCCAGTATTTGAGATAAAGTAGGGAGAGATGTTGAGAGGGATGGAAGAAATCAAAAGAAGTGGAAAAAAGCAACACCAGCAGGCAACTAATGGCACTCAGGGAGCCAGCCAATTGGGAGCCCGTTCTGGCCAGGCACTGCTGTGTGGCTTGGGACCTACCCCCTCAGTTTCCAGAGATGCACAGAAGGATCCCTAGGGGCATTTCTTTTTTGGTGCTTTTATTTATGTTATTTTGGCTGCTTTTCTTGTTCTTTTTTAAAAAAATTGTTTTCTTTTCTTTTCCCTCTTTTTCCCTTTCTGTCTTTCTTCATTACTCAGTTTCTCGTCTCTGTACACCTTCCTTCTGTTCCCTGTTCCCTGAATAGCTGGCACTGAACACTTCTACACCTTCTAGCCATGATGTACTGCAGCACCTGAGAACAACTTCCCCAGAATTCGTAGCCGCATCAGTCGGATCCTGGGAGTTTTGCTGTTCTTTTTTCCTTTCTAAATTTTATTTATTCATTCTTTTCTATTCTTCTTTTTCCTTATTTCCCTTTTTGTTTTTCTCCATTTCACAGTCTCCCATCTCTCCACTCCAATGGCTAGCTCCCATAGCACTCTTTTGTTTGTTTGTATGTTTTTGCCTCCTGTTCTCTCCTCTCTCCCATATCCATCTTAGCTCCACACATAACAATCTCCCCCTCCATCTTGCCTACTTGCACTGCACGCTTAACATCACACCACCAAGCAGCACAGGCACAGCCAGCAGAACCTGCCCTGCACTGATTCCCTAACCGCCCTGGTGGCTGTAGTAAGTTCCACAAACAACCTGTCCCAGTAACTCCTTTTCAGCTAGACCTGCCCTGCTGTACCATATCTCAGAGACTGAGACTGCCAATTAGACAAGGAGGTGAAAAGTGTCATGCCCAAAGATGAGCAAACAACAAAGAATACACAGCCCGCCTGCTAAGACATAGCCAAATAAAAACAGGACGAAACAAACAAATCTACAATCAATAACTGAGAAAAATAACTACTGAATGCCCCGAACAGAAGACAATATCAAAATATTTACAAAAACATGACACGATGGTTCCAGTAGGTGTCCGAAATAAAACACCAGATTACTTTCCAATGAAAGAAAAGGCACTAGAACTACCTGATAGGAAATTCAAATCTCTAATAATCAGCATTATCCAAGAGTTGAAGCAAAAAGTAGACAAAAATCAGGAAAAAATAGACAAATTCATGGAAAAGACAGACAAACTCACGGAAAATACAGACAAAAAAATTGAGGAATTCAGGAAAATAATGCAGGAACAAAATATCAAAATAAATTCACAACTAGAAACCATACAAAAACAACAACTAGAATCCAAAAGATAAACAATAAGACTTCAGAAATGGACAGTGTTATAGAAGGGCTGAGGAGCAGATTTGAAACGGTGGAAGACAGGATCAGTTGAATTGAAGACAAACACATGGATACAACTCTGTTGGAGGAAAACTCAGAGAAAAGAACAAAGAAAAATGAAGAGACCCTGAGAGTTATGTGGGATACAATCAAAAAGAAAAATTTGTGAGTGATCGGAGTTCTAGAACAGGGGGAGAAAACAGAAAACACAGAGAGGATCATTGAAGAAATGCTGACAGAAAATTTCCCCAATGCCATGAAAGATGAAAAGCTGGCCATCGAAGAAGCTCAACAAACCCCATATAGGAAAGAACCCAAAAGAAAATCACCAAGGCATATCATAATCACACTCGCCAAAACCAAAGACAAAGAAACCTGGGAGCAACTCGTGGAAAACAAGAAGTCGCATACAGAGGAGAAACTGTAAGACTAAGCTCAGATTATTCGGCAGAAGCCATGCAAGAAAGAAGGCAATGGGATGACATATATGAAACTTTGAAAGAAAAAATATTGCCAGCCAAGTATAATATATGCTGCAAAACTATCATTCAAATATGATAGTGAAATTAGGACATTTCCAGAAAAACAGAAATTAAGGGACAATGTAAAAAACAACCAAAACTTACAAGAATTATTAATGGGAGTTCTTTAATCCGAGAACAAATAATTTCAGCTCACAGACTGAATCCAGGAAGTAGGATTGTGGCAGACAGATACCAATCTGGGAAATGAACTCAAGGACTACCCAAACCCAAAAGAAATACAACAGGGAATCAGAGCAGTTAATCTGTAAATGACAACAACATCAGAAAAATAACAGAGGGAATAAACGGTGTAGGTATAGAAATTTCTAATAGAGAGGAAGGCAAGGTGATACCAAGTAATAACAGACTGCTTCAAACTTAGAAAGATAAGGGTAGATTTAACAGTAACCACAAAGAAAATTAACAAACATAATCATATTCATAAAAATAAAGAGGAAAAACATAAAGTCTCAGCAAAAACAAAACCTGCAAAAACAAAACCTACAAAAACAAAAGATATGAAAAAAATCCACAAACAAAAGTAATTCAGCACAGGAGAGTAAGAAGAACAAAGAAAACCACAGCACCACAAAAAAAGCAGGACAAAATGACAGCCACAAACTCATGTCTATCAATAATTACACTGAATGTAAATGGACTCAATCCACCCATAAACAGATGGAGAGTGACTGAATGGATAAGAAAACAGATACATCGCTATGCTGTCTACAAGAGACACACCTAAGAAACAAAGATATGAATTTATTAAAAGTCAAAGGTTGGAAAAAAATATATGAAACTAACAACTACCAAAAAAGAGCAGGAGTGGCAATACTAATTTCAGATAAAATAGAATTTAAAATAAAATCCACCATAAAAGACAAAGAAGGATACTATATAATGATTAAGTGGATGATCTATCATGAAGACATAACCGTAATAAACATCTACACACCCAATGACAGGGCTCCAAAATACACAAAACAAACTCTAACAACACTGAAAAGAGAAATTGACAGTTTCCACAATAATACTAGCAGACTTCAACACACCACGTTCAGTAAAGGATAGAACAACTAAAAAGAAACTCAGCAAAGATACAGAAGACCTAAAGATCACAAACAGCCAAACTGACCTCATAGACATATATAGCACACTGTGCCCAAAGGCTGCAAAGTACACATTTTTTTCCAATGCACATGGAACGTTCTCCGGAGTAGACCACATCTTAGGCGACAGAGAAATCCTCAACAAGATCCAAAACGTTATATAATTCAAAGGATCTTATCTGACCACAATACCATACACGTAGAAATTAACAACAAAAACAGCAAGAAAAAAAAATCAATTACATGGAAACTGAATAATACCCTGCTTACTCATCATTGAGTAATAGAAGAAATCAGAGATGGAATCAAAAAATTCTAGAATCAAATGAGAACGAAAACACATCATACCGAAACTTTTGGGACACAGCAAAGGCAGTCCTCAGAAGACAATTTATAGCAATAGAAGCACACATCAAAAAAGAAGAAAGGGACAAAATCCAAATATTAACTACACAATGCCAACAAAAAGAAAGAGAAGAGCAAAAAAAGCCCACAGCTACCAGAAGAAAGGAAACAATAAAGATCAGAGCAGAAATAAATGAAATAGAGAATAGAAAAACAATAGAAAGAATCAACACAACCAAAAGTTGGTTCTTTGAAAGAATCAACAAAATCGACAAACCACTGGCCAGACTGACAAAAGAAAAACAGGAGAGGACACAAATAAACCAAATAAGAAATGAAATGGTTGACATTAAAACAGATGCAACTGAAATAAAAAGGATCATAACAGAATATTATGAAAAACTATACTCCAACAAATTTGAAAACCTAGAGGAAATGGACAAATTTCTAGAAACACACTGCCTACCCAAACTACAACAAAGTGATGTTGAAAATCTGAAGAGACCCATAACAAGAGAAGATATTGGAAAAAGTAATTAAAAAAAAAAAAAACTTCCAACAAAAAAAGCCCCGGCCCAGATGGCTTCACTGGAGACTTCTACAAAACATTCACAGAAGAGCTTGTACCAGTACTACTCAAGCTATTTCAGAGCATAGAAAAGGAAGCAAAACTTCCGAATTCATTCTATGAAGCCAGCATAATGCTGGTACCAAAATCAGGCAAAGACACCACAAAAAAAGAAAATTACAGACCAATTTCTCTCATGAATATGGACACAAAAATTCTCAACAAAATTCTAGCCAAGAGAATTCAGCATCATATCAAAAAAATAATACACCACTACCAAGTAGGATTCATACCAGGTATGCAAGGATGGTTCAACATTAGAAAATCAATCAACATAATCCGCCACATAAATAAAAGGGAAGGAAAGAATCACAGGATCATCTCAATTGCAGAAAAAACGTTGGACAAAGTCCAACATCAATTCCTGATAAAAACTCTCAATAAAATAAGTATAAAAGGGAAAGTTCTCAACATAATAAAAGACATCTATGCAAAACCAACGACCAATATCATTCTTAATGGAGAGAGGCTTAAAACATTCCCCTTGAGAACAGGAACAAGAGAAGGTTGCCCTTTATCACCACTCCTATTTATCATTGTGCTGGAAATTCTAACTAGAGTAATAAGGCAAGAAAAAGGAATAAAGGGCATCCAAATTGGTAATGAAGAAGTTAAACTGTCCCTTTTTGCGGATGATATGATACTATACCTAGAAAAACCTAAAGACTCCACGAGAAATCTACTGGAACTAACAGAAAGATTCAGCAGAGTAGCAGGATACAAGATAAACATACAAAAATCAGTTGGATACCTAGACACCAATAAAGAGAACGATGAAAAGGAAATCAGGAAAACAATACCATTTATAATAGCCCCTAAAAAATAAAATACTTAGGAATAAATCTAACCAGGGATGTGAAAAACCTATACAAAGAAAACTATTAAACACTACTGTAAGAAACCCAAACTTATCTACATAAAAGGAAAAACGTACCATGCTCACGGATAGGTAGACTCAGCATTGTGAAAATGACAATTCTACCCAAAGCAATTTACAAATAGAACGCAATCCAAATCCAAATACCAACAACTTTCTTCAAAGAGATAGAAAAAATAATCAGTTACTTTATATTGAAAGGGAGGAAGCGCCGAATAAGTAAAGCACTACAGAAGAAGAAGAAGAAGGTTGGAGGACTCACACTACCTGACCTCAGAGCCTACTATACAGCTACAGTAGTCAAAGCAGCCTGGTACTGGTACAGTGACAGATACATTGACCAATGGAACAGAATTGAGTATGCCTATGTAAATCTATCCACCTGTGGTCATCTGATCTTCGACAAGGGCCGAAAGTCCATCAAAAGGGGAAAAAACATTCTCTTTAACAAATGGTGCTGGCAATACCGGATATCCATCTGCAAAATAACGAAACAGGACCCATACGTCACGCCATATACAAAACAAATTCAAAATAGATCAAAGACCTAAATATAAAGCCCAAAACTATAAATTTCATAGAAGAAAAAATAGGACCAATGCTACAGGCCCTAATACATAGCATTAACAGAATACAAGCCATAACCATCAACACACAAATCCCTGAAGATGAGCTCGATAACTGGGATCTTCTAAAAATCAAACACCTATTCTCTTCAAAAGACTTCACCAAAAGAGTAAAAAGACAACCTACAGACTGGGAAAAAGTTTCTGGACAGTACAAGTCAGACAAATGTCTAATCTTCATAATTTACAAGAAAATCCAAGACCTCTACAACAAAAATACAAATAGTCCTATTAAATAATGGGCAAAGGAAATGAACAGATATTTCTCCAAAGAAGACATTCAAGCTGCCAACAGACACATGAGGAAGTGCTCCGGATCACTAGCCATTAGAGAAATGCAAATTAAAACCACAGTGAGATACCATCTCACCCCGGCATTACTGACACGAATCAAAAACACTGGATATAACAAATGTTGGAAGGGCTGTGGGGAGATCGGAACACTTCACTGCTGGTGGGAATGCAAAATTATACAACCATTTTGGAAAATCATATGGCGCTTCCTCAGAAAGCTAGAAATAGACATACCATTCGATCCAACAATCCCACTGCTAGGAATATATCCTGGAGGAATAAGAGTCGTCATTCGAGTAGATATATGCACACCTATGTTCATGGCAGCATTGTTCACAATAGCAAAAGATGGAAACTACATAGATGCCCATCAACAGACGAATGGATATACAAACTATGGTACATATACACAATGGAATACTATGCAACGAGAAAGACCAATGATGAATCTGTGAAGGATCTCATAACATGGATGAAACTGGAGGACATTATGCTGAGTGAAATAAGTCAATCACAAAAGGACAAATATTGTATGAGACCTCTATTGTAAAAACCCATGAAAAAGTTTACACACAAAAGGTAGCAATCTTTGTTGGTTACCAGGGATGGGAGTGGGGGGGGGGATACTAAATAGGCAATAGACAAGTGGTATCTTGGGTAAAGGGTGAGACAGTACACAATACTGGGGAAAGCAGCACAACTTGTACAATGAAAGGTCATGGAACCTCCATAGACACATCCAAACTCCCTGAAGGACTGAATTGCTGGGCTGAGGGCTGTGAGGACCATGGTCTCGGGGAACATCTAGCTCAATTGGCATTGCACAGTTTATAAAGACAATGTTCTACATTCTACCTTGATGAGTAGCGTCTGGGGTCTTAACATCCTGTGCGCAGCCATCTAAGATACTCCACTGGTCTCATCTCCTCAGGAGCAACGGAGAATGAAGAGAACAGGATACAAGGAAAATATTAGTCCAAATGACTAATGGACCACAGCTACCAAGGCCTCCTCCAGACTGAGTCCAGTACAGCTAGATGGTGCCCGGCTACCACCACTGACTGCTCTGACCGGGATCACAACAGAGGGTTCTGGACAGAGCTGTAGAAGGATGTAGAATGAAATTCTAACACACACACAAAAAGACTATCTTTACTGGCCTAAAGGAGACTCGAAAAACCCCGAGACAATGGCCCCTAAACACCGTTTTAGCTCAGTGGTGAAGTCACTTCCGAGATTCACCGTTCAGTCAGGAATTGGACACCCCCTTAAAACACAACGGGACTAATGAGGCACAGAACTCCAGGGAGAAGGGCTAGAAGACAGAATGGGACAGGAAAGCTGGTGATAGGGAACCCAACATTGAGTGAGGACAGTGTTGATGTGTTGTGAGGTTGTTAACCATTATCATAGGGCAACATGTGTACTGTTTAATGAGAAACTATTTTGTTCTGTAAACATAAATCTAAAGTGAGAATAGCAGCACAATTGGAAGAGCATAGTTGATGTCACTGAACTGTGCATGTAGAAATTTTAGAAATGGTGTATCCTTGGCTATGTATGTTTTCACCAAAAAAAAAAAAGATTGGGAAAGGAGAGGGTTGACATGTCGTGTGGTTGTTAAACAATGTCATTAAAGAATATGTGTTTAATGAGAAATTATTTGTTCTGTAAATCTTCACCTGAAGTACAATAAAAAAAGAAAAAAATTCTTACAGATTTTTATGTAATTTTTAAGAACATACAGAAATAAAATTGAAAAAAAATTTTAAAAAAAGAGATTGGTTCAAGACACAATCCAATCTTGTAGATTGAGTCTTACCTCATTAAGATAACTGCCACTTGTCCCGCCTGATTAACATCATAGAAGTAGGCTTTCAATACATAGGAAAATAGTAGATGACAAAATGGTTGACAGTCACAAAATACTGGTAATCGTGGTCTAGCCAAATTGATACACATAGTTTTGGGGGACACAATTCAATTCATGACTCTATCCTACCCCTCATGCTGTCACACACACACACACAAAATCAGAGCACTCAAGTCTGTAATAGCTCTATAAGGCAACCAGAGAATTGCAGCGACTGAGAGAAACCTAAAATCAAGAAAAATGAGATTTTTAAATGGTAGGAAAATTTCTCTATTGTTGGTGACCTTCCTCCTTCCCACTTCTTTGACAGCAGTGGCTGTGCAAGTGGTGTTGTGTGTGTTTGTTCTGATCTGTCTGGGGGATGCGTGAAGGAATGACGTGAGCAATCCTGGTTTATACAGTGTCCAAGCTCCCGTGGGGTGCAGAAGAAGCAAGCTCAACCTTCAGGCTCTGGCAGCCCTCAGTCACCTGGCACTAATTAGTGTGATTGAAGTATACAATAGGTCTCTAACGGCCAAAGGAGAAGAATTTGTATGAGAGATTCTTTCAGAATTTAACCCTTTCAAAAGCATGATATATACAGGGGAACTTACAAAGCCATATGCATGCATAGGGCAAAACACCAGCTAACCAAATACCTAAGATCATCCTACAGTTTTATCCTGGTCTGATCTGTAGGCACAGACTCAAGTTGCAAAGACAAGGAGAGGTGATTTTTTTTGTTTGTTATTTTTCTTCTTGTCCTCTGCCATCTTTTTCCCTTTTTCTCTTTTCCCTTTTTTACTGTACTACAAGAAATTCCCTTTCAAAACACTAGCTGGTCACAGGCTGGGACACAGTGTCCTTTGTGTCCACTACATCCAGGAAGACAATCATTACAAAAATAGTCAGAGGATTTTGCTGAGCAGACAAAATACTACAGCCACAACAATTTAAAAAAAAATGTATTTCCAAACCTTAGGAAAGGGGAAAATATGAGACTCAGTGCTAACACATCATAAGATTTGAATTTACTAGTTTCAGCAAAAAATCACAAGGTATAAAAAGAAATAGGAAAGGATGATCCATTCAAAGGAACAAAATAAAAAGACAGAATCCTCAGGAAGGTTAAGTGCCTATTTCTCCATAGAAACCTTTGAGGCCACAAGGCAGAGGAATGATATATTTAAGTGCTGAAAGAAAAGAAATGCCAACTAAGAATTCTATATGCGACAAAATTACCCTCAAGAATGAAGGCAAAATTAAGACATGCAAAGATAAACAAAAGATGTGGGAGCTAGTTACAACTAAACATGCCCCACAAGAAGTGATAAAGGGAGTTCTGCAGTTGGAAAAGTGCCCCTGGCTGGCACAAACACTTAAGCACTTGACTACTAACCGAAAGATTGGTGGTTTGAGCACACACAGAGGCACCTCAGAAAAATGACCTGGCAATCTGTTTCCAAAAGATCAGAGCCTTGAAAACTCTATGGAGTGAAGTTTTACTCTGCACACATGAGGTCACCTTGAGTCGGAATTGACTCGATGGTAACTGATTTATTTTGTTTTGGCAGATGAAAAGTTCACTAGAAAGTAACTCAAAGTCATACATAGAAAAAAGTCTCCAGTAAAGGTAATTTCATGGGCAAATATAAGGGCAAGTTTTATGATAATTTTGTTGGTAAATCTAGTTGTTCTGTTCTACCCAATTTAGAATTACAGATTCAAAAAGGAAAAGTTTATGTTATTGGGCATATGCTGTATAAAGATGTGATCGGTGATACCAAAAATATAACAGGGATGATTAGTATTTGAATAAAGATTTTGTACGTTACTGAAGTTAAGTTGGTATCAACTTAAACTGGGAGGTTACAAATTTAGGATGTTAAAAGTAATCACCATTGTAACCACAAAGAAAATATCTTGTAAAATATACAGAAAAGAAAAGGAGAAGGGACTCAAAATGATTCATTACAAAAAAATCAACTAAACACAAAACAAGACAGTATGGCGGAAATGTAAATGAGGGACAAAAAAGTTATAAGACGTAAAAAATAAACAGAAAAATGGGAAGAGTAAGCCCTCCCTTGTTGGTAATAGCCATAAAAGAAAAATTGTTTAAATTCTCCAATTAAAATGCAAAGAATGGCAGAATGGATTAAAAAAAATCCATTTATATGATGTCCATAAGAGACACACTTTAGACTCAAAGACACAGTTAGGTTGAAAGTGATAGGATCCTGTTAAGGATTGAATTGCATCTCCCAAAAGAAGCGTGGAGGTCCTAACTCCTGTACTTGTAAAATGACTGTTTAAAAATAAGAGATTTATTTTGTTATGTTAATTAGACCATACCAATATAAGCTGAGTCCGAAACTTAGTCACATCTGAGAGGCGTCTTAGAAAAAAAAGCAGAATATATACAGAGGCATGCACACGGAGATACAGCAAGTGATGCAGATGCCTCTATAAGCAGCAAAGGAACACCAAGCTTTTCAGCAGACACCAGAAAACAAGAGAGAGGCCTACAGAAGACATTGACATGACTGATTGTCTTAGTCATATAGTGCTGCTACAACAGAAACACCACAAGAGGATGGCTTTAACAAAGAAAAATTTATTTCTTCACAGTAAAGTAGGCTAGAAGTACAAATTCAGGGCATCAGCTCCAGGGGAAGGCTTTCTCTCTCTGTTGGCCTTCTTCTCATCAGTGTTCCCCAGTACTAGGAGCTTCTCCACGCAGGAACCCCAGGTCCAAAGGACATGCTCTGCTCCTGGCACTGCTTTCTTGATGCTATGAGGTCCCCCCGTCACACTGCTCACTTCTGTCTTTTATATCTCAAGAGATTTCCTCAGGACACAGCCCATTCTTGTAAATTGAGTCCTGCCTTACTAACACAACAGCCACCCATCCTCCCTCATTAACATCATAGAGACAGGATTTACAACATATAGGAAAATCACACAGTACCAGGAATCATAGCCCAGCCAAACTGACACATACATTTTTTGGGGGACATAATTCAATCCATGATACTGATACCCATTAGAAACTAAAACAGGACGTGGTATCGAGAAATGGAGTGCTGTTGCAACCAATACCTAAAAATGTGAAACAGGTTTTGGAATTGACTAATGGGTAGAGGCTGGAAGAGTTTGGATGTGTCTGATAGTGAGACCTAGATTGCCTTGAAGAGACTTTTGGTACAATTATGAACATTAAGTTTGATTCTGATGAGGACTCAAAAAGAATCGAAAACTATGGGGAATACTTCTGATTCATGAACAGAATGTTACTAGAAATGTGGACATTAAATGTGCTTCTAGTGATGCTTTAAAAGGAAAAGGTGAACATGATTGTAGACACTGGAGGAAAGGCGGTTCTGGTTACAAATTGGCAAATAAATTGCTTGAATTATGTTCGAATGTTTTTTGTAAAGTAGAACTTGCAAGTGATAAACTTGAATGTTTGTCTGAGAATTCTAAGCAAGATCTTAAAAGGGCAGTGCGGTCTGTCTTTGCTACTTATAATAAAATGTGGGAGGAAATTGATAGATTGAGACATGAACTGAGCAAAATGAAATCAAAATTTGAAGATTTGGAAAATGCTATTGTAAAAATAAAGGGACCATACCTTAGATAGGAACCAGGGGTGTGGCTACACAACTGTTTGCAAAAGAGATTTGGTTTGTGACTAAAGGATCTAACAAACCATGTCAGCAGAAACTGTCAGCTTAGACTGAAAGAGAAAGAACAAAATGAAAGAAAGCCATTTGCCTCCTCCTCCTAGAAGCCCACAGAAATAATCAACATAGTTGAGACCTGATTTGGATGTTTAACATCCACACCTGTGAGAAAACTAATTTTGTTCTATAAAACCATCCACTTATTTTTTTTTTAATGGAAGTACTGGGTAACTAGATGGATGAAACTAAATTTTCCATGCAAGTAGTAGCCAAAAAAGAACTGGAGTGGCTACACTTATACCAGAAAAAATAGACTTGAAGTCAAAATCTGCTACAATAGGCAAAGAATACAGTATAAAATGATAAAATTGTCAATTTTTGAAGAAGACATAACATTTATAAATATATATGCATGACACATCAGGGCCCCAAAAGACATGAAGCAAACACTGAGAGAATTGAAAGGAGAAAAAGGAAATTCTACAATAATTGTTGGGAACTTCAATACACAACAATAAATAATGGACATAACATCAGGAAAGAATATCAATAAGGAAGTAAAGGATTTGAACAACACTATATTTGAACTAAAGGAACACTGGAGGAACAATGGCTGCTAACAAAAAGACTGGATTTTCAAATCCACCCAGCGGCTTCATGGGAGAAAGACCTGATGATCTGCTTCCATAAATATTACAGCCATGAAAACCCTATTGAGCAATTCTATTCTGTTACATGAGATTGCTATGAGTCACAACCGACTTGATGGCACCCAACAACGTCAACAATAATCCAACTAGAACTAACAGACATATAGAAAACACTCCATCCAACAACAGCACATTACATATTCTTCTCCAATGCACATGGATAATCCTCCAAGATGGACCATGTCTTAGGTCACAAAACAAGCCTCAGTAAATTTAGAAAGATTGAAATAATACCAAGTATCTTCTCTGATCACAATGGAATAAAACCAGAAATCAATAACAAAAGGGAAAAAATGAAAATTACATGAATATGTGGAAATTAAACAACACACTATTAAAGAACCAATGGGTCAAATATCAGTAGGGAAATCAGAAAATAATTAGAAACACATGAAGATGAAAGCACAACATACCAAAACTTGTGTGATGCAATGAAGGCAGTGCTCAGAGGGAAATCTATAGCTGCAAGTGCCTAATATAATAAAGAAGAAATATCTCAATTCCAAAACCTAACTTTGCAAAGTAAGGAACATAATAACAAATAGCAAACTGAGTCCAAAGTTGCAAGAAGGAAAGAAATAACAAAGATGTGAGTAGAAATAAAATAAATAGGCCATAGAAAAACAATAGAATCAAAGAAACCAGAAGTTTATTTTTCGAAAGACCAATACACTCAATAGACTTTTAGTTAGCATGACAAAGAAACAAGAAAGAAAATGTAAAGAACTAAAATCAGAAATAAAGTAGAGATATTACTGCTGACACTGAGGAATAAAAAAGGATCATAAGATAATATTATGAACAATTCCATGCCAAAAAATTAGATAACTTAGAGGAAATGAATGAGTTCCTAGAAACACATAAAATATCTAATTTGGCTTATGAAGAAACAGAAAATCACAATAGACCCATAATAAGTGATGTGATTGAATCGGTAATAAAAAACTTATTAACAATGAAAAGCCCTGAACCAGATGGATTAATTGGGAATTCTATCAAAATTTTATAAAATAAGTGACAACAATCCTTCTTCAACTCTTCCAAAAAAAAAAAAATAGAAGAGGAATGAATACCTCCCAATCAATTCTATGGGTCTACCAGTGCCCTGATATCAAAGCCAGGTGAAGTAACCACAAGAAAACTACAGACCAATACACTTTATGAATATAAATAAAAAAATACTTAACAGAATACTAGCAACAACATCCAACATCATATTAAAAAGGTTATACACCGTGATCAATTGGGATTATCCCAGGAATTCAAGGATGATCCAACGTTAGAAAATCAAAGTAATATACTACGTTACTATAAAGAAGAAGAACTACATTAGCTCAGTTAATGCAGAAAAGGTATTTCACAATTTCAAAATCATTTAATGATAAAAACACTCAACAAACTAGGAGAAGAATGGGAATTTCTGAATACTATGAAGGGCATTTATGAAAAACCCACAGCTGATCTCATATGAACCACATGGGAAAAACTGATTGCTTTCTCCCTAGGTCAGGAAGACAAGGGTGCCGTTTTCCCCTTGACTAGTAAAGACTGTACTGAAAGATCTAACCATAGCAGTTAAGGAAGTAAAATAATTAAATGTATCCACATGGAAATGAATAAATAAAAATATCTCGATTCACAAGTGGTGTGATCCTAATGAATCTGGAAGAAATCTCCTAGAGCTGATAGATTAATTCATCAAAGTTACAGGGTATAAGGTCAATACACAAAATTCAATCGTGTTTCTATGCACTAATTATGAACAATCTGAAAAAGAAATTAAGAGAAAATTTTCATTTACAATAGCATTTAAATGCATAAAGTACCTAAGAATAAATTTAACCAGGGGGTGATACTCCTTCAATTAAAACATTGCTGAAAGAATTTTAAGAAGCCCTAAATAAATGGAAAGATACCAACGGCTCGTGGAATGAAACACTTAATATTGTTAAGTTGTCAATGCTGGTCCAAATGATCTATAGATCTAATGTAATCCCTATGAAAATCCCAAAAGCCTTTTTTTTTTTTTCAGAAATGGAGAAGCCAATTCTCCAATTCATATGGAATTGCAAGGGGCCTCAAATAGCCAAAGGAATCTTGAAAAAGAAGAACAGAGTAGGAGTACTCACATTACCTAATATAAAAACATACTGTAAAGCTACAGTAATCAAAACATTCTGGTACTGCTATAAGGATAGACATATAGGCACTGAAATAGAAATTAAAGCCCAGAAATAAACCCATACAGATATGGTCAACTGACTTTTTCAAGGGTGCCAAGTCCATTCAATATTGTTGGGACAACTGACTCTCCATGGGCAAAATAATAAAGTTGAACCCATAGCCTATGCCATATATGAAAATTAACTCAAAATTGATCAATCTTCTTAATATAAGAGCTAAAACCATAAAACAGAAGAAAACAGGAGCAATGCTTTGAGACCCGGTGTTTGCCCATGGACTCTTAGATGTGACACCAAACGCTTGAGCAAAAAAGCTGTCAACTAGATAAATTTGACTTCATCAAAGTTAAAACTTTTGTACATCAAATAACTTCTTTAATAAAGCAGAGAGTCAATCTGCAGAACGGATTACATTGTGTCTCCCAAAAATATGCGTCATCTCGGTTAGACCACGATTCCCAGTATTGTGTGGTTGTCTTCTACTTTCTGATTGATATAATTTTCCTATGTGTTGTAAATCCTAATCTCTGCCTATGGTTAATGAGGCAAGATTAGATTATGTTAAAGAGGATTAGGGTGGGATGTAACACCGTTACCAGGTCACACTCCTGATCCAATGTAAAGGGAGTTTCCCTGGGGTGTGGCCTGCACCAACATTTGTCTCTCAAGAGATAAAGGGAAAAGGAACTGAGCAGAGAGTGGGTGACCTCATACCACCAAGAAAGCAGCACTGGAAGCAGAGCGTGTCCTTTGGACGTGAAGTTCCTGCGTGGAGAAGCTCCTAGTCCAGGGGAAGATTGATGACAAGGAACTTCTTCCAGAGCTGACAGAGAGTGAAAGCCTTTCCCTGGAGCTGACACCTTGAATTTGGACTTCTACCCTACTAGACTGTGAGAGAATAAACTTCTTTTTGTTAAAGCCATCCACTTGTGGTATTTCTGTTATAGAAGCAGTAGATGACTAAGACAGTAACCATATATGTGATATAGGTTTAATATTCAGAATATGTAAATAACTTCTACAACTCAACAACAAAAAGACAAGCAACTTAATCAAAAAGTGGCCAAAGGACTTGAATGGACATTTTTACTAAGATGATATACAAATGACCAAAAGGCATACGTAAAACACCCAGGCTCATTAGCCATTAGGGAGATGCAAATCCAAACCAAAATGAGGTACTACTTCACCCACAAGAGGATGGTTAATACCAGATAAATTGAAATTAACAAGTGTCGCTGAGGATGTGGAGAAATTGGAGCACTTACCCGCTGGTGAAGGAATTGTAAAATAGTTCAGCTGCTGTGGTAAACATTTTGGTGGTTACTTAAAAAGTTAAACATAGAATTACTATATGACTCAGTAATTCCACACCTAGATATATACTCAACAGAATTGAAAGCAGGAACGCATACAGAAACGTGTACACCAATGTTCATTGCAGGATTATTCACAATAGCTAAAATGTGGAAACAACTCAAGTGCTCAAGTGTACAGCAGCAGATGAATGGATAAACTAAACGTTGTATATCTATACAAATCCATAAACCCAAACCTGTTACCATCGACACGGTTCTGAATCATAGCAACGCTATAGTACAGAGTAGAACTGCCCAACAGGTTTTCCAAGGCTGTAATCTTTAAGGGAGCAGACTGCCACATTTTTCTCTTGTGAGGCTGGTGGGTTCAACAACCAACGTTTCAGTTAGCAGTCAAGCACTTTAAAAACTGTGCCACCAGGACTTCTTGGATCTCCATACAATGGAATATTATTTAGCCATATAAATGAAGTTCTGAACCTTGCTACAGCATGGATTAATCTTGAAAACATTAATCTGAACATGATAAATGAGATAAAAAAGATAAATATTATGATTCCACTGATACTAAATATCTAGAAAACGCAAATGCATAAAGACAAATGTTTATTATTTGCCATCAGTCGCTCAGAGGAACGTGAAATGGGGAGTTACCACTTACTTACGGAGTGTTGAGTGTCTATTTAGCAGGATGGAGATAACTCAAGAATTTTAGAGGGACAGAGGCTGGAGTATTTTGGTTTTGAATTGTGTCTCCCAAAAAGAAATGAGAAAGTCATAACCCCTTTACTATAAAATAAACCCGTTTGGAAATAAGGATTTTCTTTTTTATGTTAATAAAGTCATACAAGAATAGACTGGGTCCTAAAACAAATCACTTCTGAATGCTCGCTCATAAAAAGAGAAGTATAGGCAGAGATGTGCACATATACAGGGAGACTCCATGTGATGTGCATGCATTTATATGCAACAATGGAATGCCAAGAAACCAGGAGTAATGCCCACAGAAAGAATGAACACGTTGGGAGGCAGGGCCAAGATGGGGGAGTAGTCAGTCACTTCCTGTGGTCCCTCTTACAACAAAGACTGAAAAAACAAGTGAATCAATTATAGATGACAATCTAGGAGCCCTGAACATCAAAGGCAAAGTTGAGAAATCAGACTGAGTGGCAAGGGGAGGAAAAGACAGTTCAGAAGAAGTGAGGAGTTATCAGACCTGACATGGTGGCAGCCAGCTCCCTTCGGGCCGAATTGGCTGGCATGTGCAGTGAGGCAAGCAGTGGTTCCAGGGAGGCATTTTCCACACTGAGAGAGACCGACCAGCAGAGAGTCTACTTGGGCCTCCAGAACCAGTGAAAAGCAGTGTTCAATTGGCAGAAGATAAGTACAGGTGTCTGACCTACCTAGAGGATCAAAAAACATCCTCTTTGGGAAAAACTTCTCTCCCATTTACCTGCCTCCTCCCCACTCTGCACCAGGTTCCAGGCTGGCTACAGTGATTTCCTAGTCCTCTTGGCTGGAAGTATGACCCATCATGTACCATGAGCCATTCTTCCAGCCTGGGAGAGGGAACAAATTAACAAAAATGAAAAAATACTCTGCCAGCTCCCCTGAGCTGGAAACTCAGGGTAGGCACAGCTCCTTTGCCTAGGCACAGGCATAAGGGGTCTATGGACTTTGAATGTCATTCACATTGCATAGACCTGTGTGGGCACATTTCAAGAGCATGGGCCTTCATTAGCACAGTAAAACAGGGTACATACCTGAAGTCTGACTTCAACTGTATCAGCGATATGGTGGAGTGGCAGGTTCGTGCCATTTGACACGGCTCTTCCCATTAAGCAGGGTCCTCACCTACCCACTTCAGGGGCCTAAGGACTGATGGCTCCACCGACACCACATAGCCACCTTCGACAGGGGTCAAATAATAAGTGTTGCCTCCCAGTCTGTACATTCAACAGCATTAGGTGTCCACAGACCAGCTGCAAAACCCATCCACATATGCATCCTAGGGAAGAGGGACACACTTTATTCCCAGACACTCAGGGGCAGCCATCAGACACCTGCCTTGCTCAGATTGTGACCCCCTACTGCAGCCAGATACCTGTGCCTACACCAATCACCCATGCCTATTTAGAATTGTCGGTGAGAGCCTGCACCACACACTTGGTAATTGACTACATGGACACCTAAGCTGAATCCATACAAGAAACTTAAACAGACTCCTGGGCTCACATACAAAGTAACAGATCTAACCACCTGTTGACAAGACGTTAGAGCTTCAAAGCTGCTAATAATCAAAGTAGTTCACATGAGCAGCCTATTTGGACATGACAAAAAACAAAAACAAAGTAAGAAGCTAGGACACAGTAAGCAAACATGAAATAAATCTAATAACTTATTTATGGCTCGGAGACAACAGTCAATATCTAATCACATAAAGAGGCAGACCATAATGACTTCAGTAAGCTCCCAAAACAAAGAATCAAGAAATTTTCCAGAGGAAGAGAACTTCTTGGAATTACCAGAGGTAGAATACAAAAGATTAATATAAGGAACTCTTCAAGACATCCGGAAGGAGTTCAGGCAAAACCCAGAACACGCCAAGGAACACATAGACAAAGCAATAGAGGAACTTAAGAAGATTAGAGAAGAGCATAATGACACTTTTAACAGGCTGCAGGAATGCATAGAAAGACAGCACACAGAAATCCAGAACATTAATAATAAAATTTCAGAATTAGATGACTCAATAGAAAATCATAGAAGCAGAATTGAGGCAATGAAAGTTAGAATTACTGACATTGAAGTTAAAGCACTTCACACAAACTTATTTGTGGAAAACTGAGATAAAATAATTGAAAAACATGAAGAAAGCCTAAGAATTACGTGGAACTCTATCAAGAAGAATAACCTACGAGTAGATGCATGAGGTTATATGAGCAGCTCTCGTCCGGGCAAGAGATGAGAAGGAAGAGAGCGTCAGGAGCTGGTTGAATGGACGCGGGAAATTCGGGGTGGAAAAGGAGAGTGTATTGTCTCAGTATAGAGAGAGCAAGTAGGGTCACAAAACAATGTATGTATAAATTTTTGTATGAGACTGACTTGAATTGTAAACTTTCACTTAAAACGCAACGATAAAAGAAAAAAGTGAAATACTTAAGGATAAATCTAACTAGGGATGTAAAAGACAAATACAAAGAAAACTACAAAACAATACTGCAAGAAACCAAGAGACCTACATAAGTAGAAAAACATACAATGCTCACGGATAGGTAGACTCAACATTGTGAAAATGACAGTTGTACCTGAAGCAATTTACAAATACAATGCAATCCCTATCCAAATACCAACAACATTCTTTAAAGAGATGGAAAAAGTAATCCTTAACTGTAGAAGGAAAGGGAAGAATCCTAGGATAAGTAAAGCATTATTGAAGAAGACGAATAAAGTAGGAGGACTCGCACTACCAAACCTCAGAACCTAGTATACAGCTATGGTAGTCAAAACAACTTGGTACTGGTACGACAGATACATTGGCCAATGGAAGAGGATTGAGAAACCAGAAGTAAATCCATCCACCTAGAGTCACTTCACCTTCGACAAAGACCCAAAGTCCATTAAATGGGGAACAGATAGTCTTTTTAACAAATGGAGCTGGCAAAACTGGATATCCATCTGTTAAAAATTAAACAGGACGCATTCCTCACACCATATACAAAAACTAATTTAAAATGGATGAAAGATGTAAATATAAAGCCTAAAACTATAAAGTTCATAGAAGAAAAAATAGAATCAAAGCTAGAGGCCCTAATACACAGCATTAACAGGATACAAACCATAACAAAAAACTCACAAACTCCAGAAGATAAGCTAGATAACTGGGCTCTTTTAAAAATTAAACACTTATGCTCATCAGAAGACTTCACCCAAAGAGTAAAAAGAGAACCGACAGACTGGGGAAAAAAAAAATAGGCCATTACAAATCAGATGAAAATCTGATCTCTAAAATCTACAAGAAAATCCAACACATCTATAATAAAAAGACAAATAATCCAAGAAAAAAAGTCAAAGGAATTGAATAGACACCTCACTCATGAAGACATTCAAGCGGCCAACAGACACATGAGGAAATGCTCACGATCACTAGCCATTAGAGTAATGCAAATAAAAAACACAGTGAGATCTCATCTTACCCCGGCATTACTGGCATGAATAAAAGAAAACTGGAAATAACAAATTTTGGAGAGGCTGCGGGGAGATTGGAACTCTTATGCACCGCTGGTGGGAATGCAAAATGATACAACCATTAAAAAAAAAAAAATGTCATTTCCTTAGAAAGCTAGAAAAAGAAATACCATATGATCCTGCAATCCCAGTCCTAGGAATATATCCTAGAAAAATAAGAGCAGTTACACGAATAGACATATGCACACCCGTGTTCATTGCAGATTGTTCACAATAGCACAAAGATGGAAACAACCTAGATGCTCATCAACAGAAGAAAAGGATAAACAAACTACCGTACATACACACAGTGGATATTATGCAACGATAAAGAACAATGATGAATATGCAAAGCATCTCATAACATAGATGAATCTGGAGAGCATTCTGCTAAGTGAAATAAGTCAATCACAAAAGAACAAATATTGTATGAGAACACTAGTGTAAAAACTCATGAAAAGGTTTCCATACAAAAAGAAACAATATTTGATGCTTATGAGGGAGAGGAGGGGTGGGAGGGAAACGCTAAGCATAAAATAGATAAGTGGTAACTTTGGTGAAGGGTAAGACAGTACACAATACTGGGGAAGCCAGCACAACTTGTAAAAGGAAAGGTCATGGGAGCTCTATAGACACATGCAAACTCCAAGAGGGACCAAATTGCTGGACTGAGGTCTGTGGGGACCATGGTCTTGGGGAACATCTTGCTCGATTGGCATAAAGTACTATATAAAGACAATGTTCTACATTCTACCTTGGTGAGTGGCATCTGGGGTCTTAAAAACCTGTGAGCAGCCATCCAAGATAATTCACTGGTCTCACCCCTTCGGGAGCAAGGGAAAATGAAGAAAACAAGATTCAAGGGAAAGCTTATTCCAAAGGACTAATGGAGCACAACTACCACGGTCTCCACCAGACCGAGTCCAGTACAACTAGATGGTGCCTGGCTACCATCACTGACTCCTCTGACCAGGATCAAAACAGAGGATCCGGGATAGAGCTGGAGGAAAATGTAGAACAAAATTTTAACTCACAGAAAAGACCAGACTTATTGGCCTGATAGAGACTGGAGAAATTCCGAGTATGGCCCCCAGAAACCCTTTTAGCTCAGTAATGATGTCACTCCAGAGGTTCACCGTTCAGCGAAAGATTAGACAGCCCCATAAACAAAAAGAGACTAATGGGGCACAACAGTCCAGGGACAAGGACTAGAAAGCAGGAGGGGATAGGAAAAATGGTATTAGGAAACCCAAGGTTAAGAAGGGACAGTGTTGACCTGTCATGCGGTTGTTAACCATTGTCATAAAACAATACGTGTACTGTTTAATGAGAACCTATTTCTTCTGTAAACCTTCATCTAAAGTACAATAAAAAAGAAAAAAACAGAACTAGAGAAAAACAAATTCTCTTTGACACAGGGTTTCTTCCTTGCTTCTTCATTCTGCTTTACTCCAAGTGGGTTGGGACCAATTGATGCATCTTAGATGGCCCCTTGCTAGCTTTTAAGACCTCAGATGTAACTCACCAAAGTAGGATGCAGAACATTTTCCTAATAAACTTTGCTATGCCAATTGAATAGTTGTCCCCTGAAAGCGTGGTCCCCAGACCCCCGCCCCTGCTACTCTGTCTCTCAAAGTATTTGATTGTATTCAGGAAACTTCTTAGCTTTTGTTTAGTCCAGTTGTGCTGACTTCCCCTGTAGTGTATGCTGGCAATCCCTCCCTTCACCTAAGATAATTCTCGTCTTCTATCTAGTTCGTGAATAAACCTCTCCCTCCCTCCCCACCCTTGTAATCATCAAAGAATGTTTTCTTCTGTGTTTAAAACTTTTCCTGAGTTCTTATAATATGGTCTTATACAATATTTGTCTTTCTGTGACTGACTAAATTCACTCAGCATAATGCCCTCCAGATTACTCCATGTTATAAGATGTTTCACGGCATCATCGTTCTTTCTCATTGTGTAGTATTCCATTGTTTGAATATACCATAATTTGTTTATCCATTCATCCATTGATGGGCAGCTAGGTTGTTTCCATCTTTTTGTTATTGTTAACAGTAGTGCAATGAATATGATTATGCATATATCTATCTGTGTGACGGCTCTAGGATATATTCCAAGGAGCAGAATTGCTAGATCGTATGATACTTCTATTTCTAGCTTTTTAAGGAAGTGACAAATCAATTTCCAAAGTGGATGTACCATTTTACATTCCCACCAACAGTGTATAAGTGTTGAAGTCTCTTCACAACCTCTCCAACATTAATTTTTTGGTGTTTTTTGGCTTAATGCTAGCCTTGTTGGGGTGAGATGGTATCTCACTGTAGTTTTGATTTGCATTTTTCTAATAGCTAATGCTCGTGAGCATTTCTTCGTGTGTCTGTTAGCCGTCTGAATTGTCTTCTTTGACAAAGTGCCTGTTCATAACCTTTGTCCATTTTTAAATTTGGTTACTTGTCTTTTTGTTGTTGAGGTTTTGCAGTATCTTGTAGATTTTAGAGATTAGACGCTGATAGGATTGGTTGTAGGCAAAATTTTTTTCCTAGTCTGTAGGTTGTTTTTTAAGTCTTTTGGTGAAGTCTTTGATGAGCATAAGTGTTTGAATTTTAGGAGCTCCTAGTTGTCTAGTTTCTCTTCTGGTGTTTGTGCATTGTTCCTTCTGGTTCATATTCTGTTTACACCATGTGTTAGGGCCCCTAGCATTGTCCCTATTTTTTTTTTCCACGATCTTTATCATTTTTGTTTTTATATTTAGGTCTTTGATCCATTTTAAGTTAGTTTTTGTGCCTGGTGTGAGATATTGATCTGTTTCAGTTTTTTTGCAGATGGATATCCAGTTACGTCAGCACCATTTGTTAAGGAGATTGTCTTTTCCCCAATTAATGGACTTTGGGCCTTTGTCAAATATCAGCTGTTCATAGGTGGATGAATTTATATCTGGATCTTCAATTCTGTTCCATTGGTCTATGTATCTGTTGTTGTACCAGTACCAGGCTGTTTTGACTACCGTGGCAGTATAATACGTTCTAAAATCAGGTAGGGTGAGGCCTCTCTCTTTCTTCTTCTTCAGTAATGCTTTACTTATCCGGGACCTCTTCCCTTTCCATATGAAGTTGGAAATTTGTTTCTCTATCTCACTAAAAAATGCCATTGGAATTGGGATCAGGATTGCATTGTATGTGTAGATCGCTTTGGGTAGAACTGATATTTTCACAATGTTGAGTCTTCCCATCCATGAGCAAGGCATGCTTTTCCACTTATACAGGTCCCTTTAGGTTTCTTGCAGTAGTGTCTTGTAGTTTTAATTGTATAGGTCTTTTACGTCTCTGGTTAGATTTATTCCGAAGTATATTTTCTTCTTGGGGGCTATTGTAAATGGTACTGATTTGGTGATTTCCTCTCGGAAGTTCTTCTTGTTGCTGTAAAGGAATTCAACTTATCTTTGTATGTTTATCTTGTATCCTGATAATTTGCTGAAATATTCTATTAGTTCCAGTAGTTTTCTTGTGGATTCTTTGGAGTTTTCTGTGTATAAGATCATATCATCTGCAAATAGAGATACTTTGACTTCTTCCTGGCCAATTTGGACGCCCTTTAGTTCTTTTCATACCCTAATTGCTCTTGCTAGGACCTCCAGCACTATGTTAAATAAGAGTGGTGATAAGAGGCATCCTTGTCTGGTTCCCGTTCTCAAGGGGAATGCTTTCAAACTCTCTCCATTTAGGATGATGTTGGCTATTGGTTTTGTAGAAATGTCCTTAATTATGTTGAGGAATTTCCCTTCTATTCCTATTTTGTTGAGATTTTTTTATCATGAATGAGCGTTGAACTTTATTAAATGCCTTTTCTGCATCAATTGATAAGATCATGTGGTCCTTGTCTTTTGTTTTATTAATGTGATGGATTACATTGATTGGTTTTCTAATGTTGAACCATCCCTGCATACCTGGTATAAATCCCACTCGGTCATGGTGAATTATTATTTGATATGTTACTGAATTCTATTCGCTTCAATTTTGTTGAGGATTTTTGCATCAACGTTCATGAGGGATATTGGTCTGTAATTTTCTTTTTGTGGTGTCTTTACCTGGTTTTGGTATCAAGGTTATGCTGGCTTCATAGAAAGAGTTTGGGAGTATTCCATCCTTTTCTATGCTCTAAAATACTTTTAGTAGTAGTAATGTTAACTCTTTTCTGAAAGTTTGATAGAATTCTCCAGTGAAACCGTCAGGGGCAGGGCTGTTTTTTGTTGTTGTTGTTGGGAGTTTTTTAACTACCTTTCAAATCTCTTCTTTGTTATACTTTTATTTAGTTGTTCTACCTCTGTGTTAGTTTTGGTAGAAAGTGAGTTTTTAGAAATTTATCCATTTCCTCT
>NW_004444006.1:482584-483905 GCF_000243295.1 Trichechus manatus latirostris | reverse complement strand
TCTACATGTACAATTCAGTGACATCAATTACATTCTTCCAGTTGTGCTGCTATTCTCACTATCCTTTTCTGAATTTTTCCTTCACCATTATCTTCAACTCACTGTCCCCTAGGCTTCCCATCAAATCTTTTGAGTTGTTGTTGTCAATTTGATCTCACATAAATAAGTCTTTTTTTGTACTTTGATGAAGTTTTACAGAACAAATAGTTTCTCATTAAAGAGTACAAATATTGCCCTATGACAATGGTTAACAACCCCACAACATGTCAACACTGTCCATTCTTAACATTGGTTTCCCTATCACCAGCTATCGTGTCCCCTCCTGCCTTCTATTCCTTGTCCCTGGACTGCTGTGTCTCATTAGTCCCGTTCTGTTTTACTGGGCCGTCCAATCCTCGGCTGAATGGTGAACTTCGGGAGTGACATCACGTCTGAGCTAAAAACGTGTCCAGAGGCCATACTGTCTGGGTTTCTTCAGTCTCGGAGGGCTAGTAAATCTGGTATTTTTCCATGAGTTAGAATTTTTTAATCCCCCTTTTAACCCCTCCCTCCCGCCCCTGGTAACCAGTGATAAACTTTGGTCTGCATTTGTTTGCTTTTACTTGTCTGTTTATATAAATGAAGTCATACAATATTTGTCCTTTTATTATTGGATTATTTTGCTCAAAATAATGTGTTGAAACTCCATCCATACTATAGCATGTATAAATAGTTCATTTCTCCTACTGGCTAAGTAGTATTCCATTGTATGTATGTACCATATTTTATTTATCCATTCATCTGTTGATGGGCATTTAGGTTGTTTCCACTTTTTGGCTATTGTGAATGGTGCTGCAATGATGATTATTGTACAATTCTCTTCTTGAGTGTCTGCCTTCAACTATTTTGGGTATATACCTAGGGGTGGAATTGATGGATCATATGGTAGTTCTCTTTCTTGTTTTTTTAGGAACTACCACACTGTTTTCGACAGTGGCTGTACCCTTTTGCATTTACACCAGCAATCGATAAGGGTTCCAATTTCCCCACATACTCACCAACATTTGTTATTTTCTGCTTTTTTTTTTCTTTACTTTTTTTCTTTTTTATTGTACTTCAGGTGAAGACTTACAGAGCAAATAGTTTCTCATGAAAGAGAAGTACACATGTTGTTTTATGACATTGGTTAACAACCCCACAACATATCAACCCTCTAACTTCTCAACCTTTTTTTTTTTTTGCTGAAAATACACATAGCCAAAGATACACCATTTCAAAAATTTCTACATGCACAGTTCAGTGACATTGACTACGCTCTTCCAATTGTGCTGTTATTCTCACT
>NW_004444006.1:443616-461879 GCF_000243295.1 Trichechus manatus latirostris | reverse complement strand
AAAAAAAAATAATGTGGCATTGGAGCATTTGAACATCCATAGCCAAAGAAATAACAAAAAACTTCAGCCTGAACTCACACCTTATACAAAAATTACCTCAAAATGGATCATAGATTTAAATGTAATATGTAAAACTATAAAACTTTTAGGAGAAAACATCGGAGAAAATCTAGCTGATTTGGTGTTTGTCAAAGTGTTCTTGGACATTACACTAAAAAATGATCCCTAAAAGATCATTATACCAGAGATTTCCCAAAGAGGAAATTTACGTTTTGCCCTTGATAGAGAATCTCTCTCTGTGTCAGACCATGAGAGAGCCACAAATTTAATGATCTGGGTTATACAAGGGGAAGATTTCCAGTCACCTTGGCCTTTACTGTGGACACACACGAGGAGGACCAAGAGGATCTAGACCCACTTACTTAGGTCTGTGCTTATCAGAGCAATGTTTATTCAATGGCTTCAACACCATCTTTCTAGCCAGATCTTAGACCTTGGAGAACCAACAAAAATAGGGTAGTGATCAAGGTCCCTCCATCCACAAGGAGGACTAGAAGCCTTATGCAATGGTCAAGGTATATTGGGGAGTTGAAGGCAATCATTGTTGCTAAAACATTTCAGCCCTTTTGGACACTGGGGAACAAGTCACTGTGGTGATGAAAAAAACTTATAGGCATGGCCAGAATGTTACTTCAACTGAGTTTGGGAATAACTCTCAGACTGTGCAATGGACTGAGGTAAGTTGCACATGGGCCCTTTTGGGCCAATGCATACTCAGCTGGTTATTACTGACACTGCTGAATGCATTTTAAGAATAGATGTGTAAAGTACGTGTAATACTTCTCTTGATTTAAGGGATATTCCCAGTGAAGAAATTACACAATTATAACATTGTTACTGGGATGAGTACACACTTGGGGACATGTTTGGCTCTCCAAGCCCAAAGATGTTGTGTCTGTAAAGTAGTATAGAAACCCAGGAAAAGGGAAATGGGGAGAGGAAAAGGAAACAGTTGTTAGGTGCCATAGAGTCATTTCCGATTTATTGTGACTCTATATACAACATAACAGAACACTTTCCAGCTGTGCCATCCTCACAATTGTTGCTATGTTTGAGCCGGTTGTTGCAACTATTGTGTCAATCCATCTCATTGAGAGTCTTCCTCTTTTTCGCTGACCCTCTACTAAACATGATGTCGTTCTCAAGGGACTGGTCCCTCCTGATAACATGCCCAAATTACATGAGAGGAAGTCTCCCAATCCTCATTCTAAAGGAGCATTATGGCTGTACTTCTTTCAAGATAGTTTTGTTAGTTATTCTGGCAGTCCATGGTATAATTAATATTTTTCACCAACACCAAAATTCAAATGCATCACTTCTTCTTCAGTCTTCCTTAACCATTGTCCAGCTTTCTCATGCATTTGAGGTGATTGAAAATATCGTGGCTTGATTCAGGTGCACCTTAGTCCTCAAAGTGACTTCTTTGCTTTTTAACACTTTAAAAAGGTCTATTGCAGCAGATTTTCCCCTTGTAATACCTTATTTGATTTCTTCACTAATAATTCCATGGGCATTGATTGTGGATCCAGGTAAAATGAAATCCTTGACAAATTCAGTATTTACTGCTTTTATTATTAGTTTGCTTATTGGTCCAGTTGTGAGGATTTTCGTTTCCTTTATGTTGAGGTGTAATCTCTACTAAAGGCTGTTAGTCTTTGAACTTCATCAGTAAGGGTATCAAGTCCTCTTCACTTTCGGCAAGCATGGTTGTGTCGTCTGCATATTGCAGATTGTTAATGAGTCTTACCCCAATACTGATGCACTCTTCTTCATATATTCCAGCTTCCAGGATCATTTGTCTCAGCACACAGATTGCATAAGGATGGTGAAAGGATACATCCCTGAAGCACACCCTTCTTGATTTTAAACCACGCAGTATCCCCTAGTTCTCTTCAAACAACTGAATCTTCGTTTATGTGCAGTTTCCTCATGAGCACAATTAAGTGTTCTGGAATTCTCATTATTCAAAATGTTACCCAAAATCTGTTATGATCCATACAGTAGAATGTCTCTGCATAGTCAATAAAACATTGATAAACATCTTTCTGGTATTCTCTGCTTTCAGCCAAGATCCATCTGACAGCAGCAATGATATCATTTGTTCCACCTCCTCTTCTGAATCTGGCTTGAATTTCTGGAAGTTCCCTGTTGATGTAGTGCTGCAACAGTTTTTGAACTATCTTTAGCAAAATTTTACTGGTGTATGATATTGTTGGATAATTTCCACATTCTGTTGGATCACCTTTCTTTGGAATGGGCACAAAATGTGGATCTCTTCCAGTCAGTCAGCCAGGTAGATGTCTTTCAAATTTCCTGGTATAGACAATTGAGCACTTTCAGCACTGCTTCTATTTGTTGAAACATATCAATTGGTACTGCATCAATTCCTGGAGCCTTGTTTTTTAAATAATGCCTTCAGTACAGCTTAGACTTCTTCCTTCAGTACCATCTGTTCTTGATCATATGCTACCTACAGAAATGATTGAATGGCAACCCATTCTTTTTGGTACAGTGACTCTGTATTCCTTCCATCATCTTTTAATGTTTGCTGCATCATTCAGTATTTTACCTATAGAATCCTTTAATGTTGCAGCTGGAGGCTTGAATTTTTTCTTTAGTTCTTTCAGTTTGAGAAATGCCGAACATGTTCTTCCCTTTGTGTTTCTTAACTCCAAGTTTTTGCATGTTTCCTTATAATATTTTACTTGGTCTTCTCAAGCTGCTCTTTGAAATCTTCTGTTCATCTCTTTTACTTAGCCACTTCTTCCATCTACTTTAGCTACTCTATGTTCAAGAGCAACTTTCAGAGTCTCTTCTGACATCCATTTTGATCTTTTCTTCATTTCCTATCTTTTAAATGCTCTTTTGGTTCTTTATGTATGATGTCCTTGATATCATCCCCCAATTCGTCCGGTCATTTATCATTAGTGTTCAACTCATCAAATCTTATTCATCAAATAATTCAGGTGGGATATACTGATTGCCATATTTTGGCTCTTGTGGACTTGTTTCAATTTTCTTCAGCTTCAAATTGAACTTGCATGTGAGCATTTGATTGTCTGTTCTGCAGTCGACCCCTGGTCTTGTTCAGACTGATGACATTGGGCTTCTCCACCATTTCTTTCCACATCTGTAGTTGATTTGATTCCTGTGTATTTCATCTGGCGAGGCCTATGTATATAGTTGTCCTTTATGTTGTTGAAAAAAGGTATTTGTAATGAATATGTCATTGGTCTTGCAAAATTATTTCATGCAATCACTAAAATGACTTCTGTTATGATAGAAAGCTAGTAAGAATATAAATGCTTAAGGAATCCATCCAGAGGTCTCCACAGACTTCCCTCACTTCAATCCAGTTATTCCCAATGAGATGCTTAAGCTACAAATATCAATGACTAATTATTTTACAGATGGGGTCTTGTGGCCAAGATATGTGGCCATTAGGCAATGAAATACCCTGGGATTCTGGTCATAGAACTTACATGACACTGCTACATATTTGAGAGAAAATTGATGGGTGGGGAGAGAATATATTAGCTTGTTATTGGGAGTTGGTGGATACTGAGAGACTAACAAAGCAGTAGCATGTGCTGTTACATTGTGAAATCCCTATCCCAGCATGAATCAAAAATGAAAACACCAACAAAGTGCCCAGACAAGAAGTTAACTGGGGGGGGGGGGGACTTCCAGGTAACATGGCACTATAGACAGAAGCACCATGTCATCCCTACACAGCAAAGATCTGAAAAACTAAGTCAAACAGAGACAAACGTCAATCCTGAAAACCTAAGCATCAAAAGAAGAGATAAAGAACTCAGCCAAGCATGGAATGGAATAAGAATCTGACAGAGAACAGAGAGGGAGGAGAGATACATGGGGAGTTCCCCTATCAGCTAACACAGCACAGATCCACCAATTTGGACCACTATCAGAGAGCGGCAAATAGGGAGTACAGGAAAGCAGTTCATGGAGTTTCCAGCAGGAGACAGAACAACTGGTAACCAGCGATCTATGCTTTCCCACACCCCCCCACCCTTCTTCACCCCCACTCGGCCTCCTCTGCTTCCTGCAATCACAATCTCTTGGCCGGAAAGCACTAGCTTCATCTCAGTGCCTCTTGGATTCCACCTTGCCTGTACTGGCCGGCCCCTGAGTGTCATTTGCTGGTTGCTGGTGTGGCTTTTCTCAGCTTCTTTTGGTTTCTTTCATACCTCTCACACCTCATCTTCCTTTGTCTAAAATACCTGGCTCCATGTGCCATCTTTTCTTCTTCCTGAAAGGTTGTGAAACACTGCTCAACAGTGGAACTGCTTCCCGTCCCGTGCTGCCACACTGGTGGGATCTCCGGGGATTTTTGTTTGTTTGTTTTTCCTTTTTTTGTTTATTGTTGTAGTTTAAGTGAAAGTTTGCATTTCAAGTTAGTCTCTCATATGAAAATTTTATACATACATTGTTATGTGACCCTAATTGCTCTCCCTATACTGTGACAGCGCATTTCTCCTTCTGAGACAGATAGGGTTAACTGTGCTGGTGGAATAAAAGAACTGTTAAAAGATCACTATCTAGAAGCTGGGTAAACAGGAACCACGTTCTGTCAACATAAAATAAGGTTAGAACAACCCCTGAATTACTACTTCTTCCTTGGTGTTTCTCTAGTCCCTTTCCCCTTCTTACAGGCTCCGCATGTGCAGAAGAACACAGTGTGACCGCAGTTTTGGCCCACCGAAGGGGGCGAAGTAATACAGAAGATCAGTGTGCCTGCAACATATCCCTTATCCCATAATAAGTGATGTTGAGAGCTGTAGAGGGGACTCCATCTTGAATGTCAGCAGGTTCCATCTTGGATTCTAGATGCGTCTGCAACCTAATTAGTATGCACTACCATTCCAAGGAGTACTCACCGCTTCAAAGAAACTCACAGAATATTCATTGCTCTATTGTCGCCACGGAACCCATATAAGCCCTAGCCTTACTTCTTGCCAGTCAGCCCCCGGCTGACTCTTTTTACATGTCACAAGTAAAATAAACCTGTTAGAGTTGAACTCAAAAATTGTCTCCCATATGTATTCTTACAAGAGAAAGAGACGGACCTATTGAGTCCGGAGGGCCTCCATGCCCTCGGCTGTAACACTTCCACCCCTGATTTCCTATGTCCATTCAACCAACTCCTAACTCTCTCTGCCTTCTTATCTCACCTCCAGAGAGTATCTGCTTGTTGAGTCTGATGTATCCACTTGAGCTAAGAAGAACACTCTTCACGAGTATCATTTTATGTCTCAAAGTCCAGTCCAATCTTTGTCTGAAGAGTTAACCTCAAAAATTGTTTTAGTTTTGGGCTGACAGAGAGACTGGGGGCCATGCTTTCCGGGGTTCCTCCAGTCTCAGTCAGACCATTAAGTCTGGTCTTTTGCTAGAATTTAAGTTCTGCACTCCCACCTTTCTTCTGCTTCACCAGGGACTCTCTCTTTTGTTCCCTGTCAGGGCGGTCATTAGTGGTAGCTGAGCACCACCTAGTTCTTCTGGTCTCAGGATGATGAAGTCTTGTTTATGTGACCCTTTCTGTCTCTTGGGATAATACTATCCCTGTGTCTGATGTTCTTCATTTTTCTTTACTCCATGTGGGTTGGGACCAATTGATGCATCTTAGATGGCCGCTTGCAAGCTTCTAAGACCCCAAAAGCCACTCACCAAAGTAGGATGCAGAACATTTTCTTAAAAAACTTTGTTAAGACAATTGACCTAGATGTCCCCTGAAAGCATAGCCCCCAGAACCCCACCCCTGCTACTCTGTCCCTTGACGTGTTTGACGGTATTCAGGAAACTTCTTAGCTTTGGTTTAGTCCAGTTGTACTGACTTCCCCTATAGTGTGTGCTGTCCTTCCCTTCACCTAAGATAATTCTGGTCTACTATCTAGTCAGTGAATAACGCTCACCTTCCCTCCCCACCCTCGTAGCCATCAAAGAACGTTGTCTTCTGTGTTTAAACCTTCTCTTGAGTTCTATAATAGTGGTCTTCTACAGTATTCATCCTTCTGTGACTGACTAAATTCATTCAGCTTAATGCCCTCTAGATTCCTCCAACTTATAAATGTTTCATGGATTCATCCTTCTTCTTTATTATCGTGTAGTATTCCATTGAGTGAAAACACCATAACCTGTTTATCCATTCATCCATTGATGGGCACCTGTGTTGTTTTTATCTTTTTTGTGAACAGTGCTGCAATGAACATGGGTGTGCATTCATGTGACGGCTCTTATTTCTCTAGGATATATTCCAAGGAGCGGGATTGCTGGATCGTATGGTACTTCTATTTCTAGATTTTTAAGGAAGTGCCAAATTGATTTCCCAAGTGGTTATACCATTTTATATTGTAACCAACACCATATAAATGTTCCAGTCTCTCCACAACCTCACCAGCATTATTATTTTGTGTTTTTTGGATTAATGCTAGTCTTGTTGGTGTGAGATGGTATCTCATTGTAGTTTTGATTTGCATTTCTCTAATGGCTAATGATCGTGAGCATTTCTTCATGTGTCTGTTAGCTGCCTGAATATCTTCTTTGGCGAAGTGCCTGTTCATATCCTTTGCCCATTTTTTAATTGGGTTATTTGTCTTTTTGTTGTTGAGGTATTACAGTATCTTGTAGACTTTAGAGATTAGACACTGATAGGATTTGTCGTAGCCAACAATTTTTTCCCAGTCTGTAGGTTGTCTTTTGATTCTTTTGGTGAAGTCTTTCGGTGAGCATAAGTGTTTGATTTTTAGGAGCTCCCAGTAATCTAGTCTCTCTTCTGGTGCTTCTTCATCGTTACTTATGTTTCTTGTTCTGTTTATGCCATGTATTAGGGCTCCTAGTGATGTCCCTATTTTTTCATCCATGATCATTATCGTTTTCTATTTTATGTTTAGGTCTTTTGTCCATTTTGAGTTAGTTTTTGTGCATGCTGTGAGGCATGGGTCTTGTTTCAGTATTTTGCAGATGGATATCCAGTTATGCCAGCACCATTTGTTAAACAGACTGTCTTTCCTCCCACTTAACGGACTTTGGGCCTTTGTCAAATGTCAGCTGCTCATAGCTGGATGAATTTATGTCTGGATTCTCAATTCTGTTCCATTGGTCTATGTATCTGTTGTTGTACCAGTACCAGGCTGTTTTGACTACGGTGGCAGTATAATAGGTTCTAAAATCAGATAGTGTGAGTCTTCCCACTTTGTTCTTCTTCTTGAGTAATGCTTTACTTATCCAGAGCCTCTTCCCTTTCCATATGAAGTTGGTTATTTGTTACTCCATCTCATTACAAAATGCCGTTGGAATCTGGATTGGGATTGCATTGTATCTGTAGATTGCTTTGGGTAGAATTGACATTTTCACAATGTTGAGTCTTCCTATTGATGAGCAAGATAGTTTTTTCTGTTTATGCAGGTCTCTTTTCCTTTCTTGCAGTAGTGTCTTGAAGTTTTCATTGTATAGGTCTTTTATACTCCTAAGTATTTTATCTTCTTGGGGGCTATTGTAAATGGTATTGATTTGATCATTTCCTCTTCGAAGTTCTCTTTGTTGGTGTTAGGAATCCAACTGATTTTGTATGTTTATCTTGTATCCTTAAAGTTTGCTGAAATCTTCTATTAGTTCCAGTAGTTTTCTTGTGGATTTTAGGGGGTTTTCTGTGTATAAGATCATATCACCTGCAAATAGAGATACTTTTACTTCTTCCCTACCAATTTGGATGCGCTTTATTTCTTTTGCTAGCCTAATTGCTCTGGCTAGGACCTCCAGCACAATGTTGAATAAGAGTGATGATAAAGGACATCCTTGTCTCGTTCCCATTCTCAAGGGGAATGGACTCTCTCCATTGAGGATGATGTTGGCTGTTGGCTTTGTATAAATACACTTAATTATGTTGAGGAATTTCCCTTCTATTCCTATTTTGCTGAGATTTTTTATCATGAATGGGTGTTGGACTTTGTCAAATGCCTTTTCTGCATCGATTGATAAGATCATGTTGTTCTTGTCTTTTATTTTATTAATGTGATGGATGATTGTTTTTCTAATGTTGAACCCTGTCTGCATATCTGGTGTAAATCCCACTTGATCGTGGTGAATTATTTTTTTGTTATGTTGCTGAATTCCATTGGCTAGAATTTTGTTGAGGATTTTTGCGTCAATGTTCATGAAGGATATTCGTGCGTAATTTTCTTGTTTTGTGGTGTCTTCATCTGGTTTTGCTATCAGAGTTATGCTGGCTTCATAGAGTGAGATTGGGAGTATTCCATCATTTTCTATGTTTTGAAATATCTTTAGTAGTAGTGGTGTTAACCCTTCTCTGAAAGTTTTGTAGAATTCTCCAGTGAAGCCGTCTGGGCCAGGACTTTAGTTTTTGGGAATTTTTTAATTACCTTTTCAATCTCTTCTTTTGTTATTTGTTTATTTAGTTGTTCTACCTCTGTTTTTGTTAGTTTAGGTAGGTTGTGAGTTTCTAGAATTTTTTTTCCATTTTCTCTAGTTCTTCAAATTTGTTAAGGTATAATTTTTCATAGTAATCTGCTATGAGTCTTTCAATTTTAGTTCGGTCTGGTGATATCACCCACCTCATTTCTTATACAGGTTATTTACTTCCTCTCCTGATTTTCTTTTGTCAGTTTGGCCACTGGTTTATCAACTTTGTTGATCTTTTCAAAAAATTAGCTTTTGGTCTTGTAAACTCTTTCAGTTGTTTTTCTATTCTCTATTTCATTTAATTCTGTTCTAATTCTTATTATTTCCTTTCTTCTGGCTCCTGAGGGCTTCTTTTCCTTCTCTATTTCCACTTATTCCAGTTGTAGAGTTAATGTTTTGATTTTGGCCCTTTCTTCTTTTTGGATGTGTGCATTTATTGCTATAAACTGACCTCTGAGCACTGCTTTTGCTGTGTGTCAAAGGTTCTGGTAGGTTATGTTTTCATTCTCATTTGAGTCTATGAATTTCTTTATTCCATCTTTAATTTCTTCTCTAATGCAGTAGTTTTTTAGCAAGGTGTTGTTCAGTTTCCATGTGTTTGACTTTTTCTTGAATTTTCTGTTACTGATCTTTACTTTTATGGCTTTATGTGCAGAAAAGATGCTTTGTAACATTTTGATGTTTTGGATTTTGTTAAGGCTTGCTTCATGGCCTAATATGTGGTCTATTCTGGAGAATGATCCATGTGCTTTGGAAAAGAAGGCATACTTGGCTTCTTTTGGGTGCACTGTTTGATATGTATCTATGAGATCGAGTTGGTTGATTGTAGCATTTAGATCTTCTGTGTCTTTGTTGAGCTTCTTTCTGGATGTTCTGTCCTTCACCAAAAGTGGTGTGTTGAAGTCTCTTACTACTGTTGTGGAGCTGTCTATCTCTATTTTCACTGCTGTTAGAGTTTGTTTTATGTATTTTGGAGCAGTGTCCTTGGGTGCATAAATATTTATTATAGTTATGTCCTCCTGGTATATTGACCTTTTAGTCATTATATAGTGTCCTTCCTCATCTTTTGTGGTGCATTTTACTTTAAAGTCTATTTTGTCAGAGATTATTATTGCCACTTCTGCTCTTTTTTGAGTGTTGTTTGCTTGATATATTTTTTCCATTCTTTGAGTTTTTGTTTGTGTCTTTAAGTCTAAGGATGTGTCTCTTGTAGGCTGCATATGAACAGATTTTTTTTAATCCAATCTGCCACTCTCTGTCTCTTTATTGGTGCATTTAGCCCATTTACATTTAGCGTAATTATTGATAGGCATGACTTTAGTGCTGTCATTTTGATGTCTTTGTTTGTGTGTTTTTCACAGTTTCTTTGTTCCACTTAATTTTCTCTGCTGAGTCGTTTTTCTTTATATATTTTTTTCATCTTTTTCATTGTTGCTCATTTTTTATTTGCTGAGTCTTTATACTTTTCTTGTTTTTTTTTTTTTATTTTTTTTTATTTTGACTTGTAAGGTTGTTAGTTTCCTTTCTGGTTACCTTAATATTTACCTCTTTTTTCCTAAGTTTATACCAGTCTTTTATTTCTTCTTATCGCCTTGACTTCCTCTCCATATGAAAAATCTATGTCTACATTTTTAAGTCCCTCTTTCTTGTTTTAATGTTGTCACCTTTTAATATTGACTTCTGTTTCCTTATTTTCAGTGTTTTAGCTTTGATTTATTTTTGTGACTTCCCAGTCTGGGTTGATATCTGGTTGCTGTTTCCTGTTTTCTAATCTTGGATTGTTTTCTGATTTTGATGATTTTCTTGCTGGAGGACTCCCTTTAGTATTTCTTGTAACTTTGGTTTGGTTTTTATAAATTCCCTAAACTTCTGTTTCTCTGGAAATGCCTTAATTTCGCCATCATATATGAGAGACAATTTTGCTGAATATGCAATTATTGGCTGGCAGGTTTTTTTTTCCTTGAAGGCTTTATGTATGTCATCCCATTGTCTTCTTGCCTGCATGGTTTCTGCTGAGTAGTCTGAGCTTGTTCTTATTAACTCTCCTTTGTAGATGATTTTTTGTTTATCTCTAACTGCTCTTAAAATTCTTTCTTTATCTTTCATTTTGGCAAGTTTGATTATAATATGTCTTGGTGACTTCTTTTGTGATCTACCTTATGTGAGTTTTGAAGAGCATGTTGGATAGTTATCTCCTCTTCTTTTACGACATTGGGGAATTTTTCTGCCAACAGATCTTAAACAACTCTCTGTATTTTCTGTTATCCCCACCTCTTCTGGTACTCCAGTCACTCGTAGGTTTTTCCTCTTGATTGAATCCTACATAATTCTTAGAATTTCTTCATTTTTAAAAATCCTTTTATCTGATTTTTCCTCAATTAAGTTGGTGTGAAGTGCTTTATGTTCAGTCTCACTAATTCTGAATTCATTGCCTCAATTCTGCTCCTATGACTTTCTATTGATTTGTCTAATTCTAGCATTTTATTGTTAATCTTCTGGATTCTGATTGCTGTATCTCTATGGATTCTTGCAGCCTGTTAAATTTGTCATTATGCTCTACTCTAATCTCCTTAAGTTCCTCTATTGTTTTCCCTACATTTTGCTTAATTTCCTTCCTTATCAATTGACGAGTTCTGTATATTAATCTTTTGTATTCTGCCTCTGTTAATTCTAAGAAACTTTCTTCCTCCAGAAAATTTTTAGATTCTTTATTTTGGGACCTTGCTGAAGCCATCATGATCTGACTCTTTATGTGATTTGATTTGATATTGACTTTGACTGTTATCTGTGAGCCATCAATAAATTATTATATTTATTTATGTTTGTGTACTGTGTCCTATCTTCTTGTGTTGTTTTGTTTTGATATGCCCAAATAGGCTGCTCATATTAGCTAGCCCAGTCACCAGCACCCTTGAAGCTCCAATGTCCTGTCCCCAGGTGACCAGACCTGCCACTAAGTATACGAGCCTAGGAGCCTGCCCAAGCCTCCTGCATGGATTCAGCTCAGGTAACCTAGTAGTCGGCCACCAAGTGTGTGGTGCATGCTCTCACCTACAGTTCTAGACAGGCATGAGTGATTGGTGTAGGCACAGGCATCCAGCTGCAGCAGGGGGGCCGAGGCTGTGCAAGGCAGTGGGCCAAGAGCCACACCCAAGTGTCCAGGAGGAAAACATTTCCCTGTTCCCTACAGCACGTAGATGAGTGGGATTTGCATCCAGATTATGAGCACCCAATGCTGTTGGCCATAAGGACTGGGGGCACCTCATTCTTGGGCCCATGTCACAGGAGGATAAGTGGCGTCGATGGAGCCACCAGTCCTCAGGCACTTGATGTCCGTAGGTGAAGACCCTGTTTAATGGGCAGAGCAGTGTCAAATGTCAAGAACCTGCCACTTCACAGCTGAGTCAGTTCAAGTTAGACTTCAGGTGTATACCCTGTTGTAGTGCGGTGATGAGGGTCTATGCTATTGAAATGGGCTCACACAACTCCATGCAGGGGGAAAGGCAATCAAATTTGGTGGATCCCTTATGCCTGTGCTGAAGCAAAGGAGCTGTGTGTACCCTGAATTCCTGGCTTAGGGGAGCCGACATATTATTTTTTCCCGTTTGTTAATTTGTTCACTCTCCAAGGCCAGGGAATGGCTCAGGGCACATGACGGGTCCTACTTCCAGCCCAGGGGACTTAGCAATTGCTGAAGCCAGTCTGGGACCTACTGCAGAGCAGGGAGCAAGGAGGTAAATGGGAGAGATGATTTTTCCTAAGGGGAGTGTTTTTGATCTGTGCGGTATGCCAGACACAAATACTTATCTTTTGCCAATTGAGGGCTGCTTCTCACTGGTTCTGGTTGGCCTAGTAGATACCGTGCTGCTGGGTCTCTCCAAGTGTGGAAAACTCCTCCCGACTTCTGCTTCTTGCCTGCCTCATCAATCACCCCAGAGCTGATACAGGCTGAAGGGCTCAGGCTCTTGCCAGGTCACGTCTGGCAACTCCTCGCTACTTCCGAACTGTCTCTCTCTCCCCTGCCACTCAGTCCGATTCCTCAACTTTTCCGTTGGTATTCAGGGCTCCTAGATTGTCATATATAATTGATACACTTGCTTTTTCAGGTCCTTTCTTGTAAAAGGGAACACCAGAAGTGTCAAACTACTCTGCTTTCTTGGCCCTGCTTCTGTTTCTTTGTTTTGATTTGTTTATTTTATTTATCTTTTCTCTGCAAGGGAGCCCCTTCTACTTGGACGGTACTGTGCAGCCTCAGAGCTACTCCCTCAGTCTGCACAGATGTGCAGTGGGACCACTGGGGACATTTCTTTTTTCTTGTTTTTTGATTGATTGTTTTCTTTTCTTTTCTTTATTTTTCCCTTTCTCGTCTCTCCTCATTTCTCATTTTCTCTTCTCTCTATGCTTACCTTCTCTTCCTGACTCCTGAATACCTGGTGCTCTTTGATGCCTCTACCCCTTTTAGCCAGGCAGTACTTCACGGCCTGGGAACAACTTCCCCAGTCCTCACAGCCACACCAGTGGGATCCCTAGGGGCTTTTCTTTTCTTTTTTTTTCCTCTAATTTTCATTTATTCTTCTACACTTTTTATTTTTGTTTTTCTCCGTTTCTCAGTCTCTCATCTCTCCACTCCAACTGTAAGCTCCCTTAGCACTCTTTTTTGTTTGTTTGTATGTTTTTGGCTCCTGTTCCTCTCTCCTCTCTCTCATCTTTCCTATACCCATCTTAGCTTCACATATCACAATCTCTCCCCACCTTCATGCCAACCTGTACCTTGCACTGAACATCACACCCCCAAGGAGCACAGGCATGGCCTACCAGATCCTGTCCTGCACTGATTCCCATCCCATCCAGTCTTCCCTAGAACATGCCACAGTCAACCCATCTTAACAACTCCTCTTCAGCTTACCTTCTCCTAGGTCACACTTTTTACTTCACCTTTTGGGGCTCGCTGGGACTTAAGTGTAGTTATAGGTTTAGAAGCCAAAATGAGTGGTGGTGATAGTGTTTTGAGAACACTCAGCATTGTCTTGTAAGGCATCTACCTCAGACGATGCCACAAGCAATGACTCAGATAAAGGCTCTTCTGACACAGCTGGGTTAATCTCATCAGATGGGAGTGCAAGGGTTAATGGTTTTACTGGGAAGGGTAGCTTAGCAGACAAACATGGAGTAATCTCTTTAGATGGGAGTGAGAAGGCTGGTTCAATGGAATTTAAGGACTCAGTGTCCCCAGCTTCCTGAGTATCTGCCTATATGTCTCCATCTCAAATTTCGAGATCCCATTTCTTCCCAATCAATACCCTCACTTTAACTTCAGACACCACTCGAGGCTGGGGAGTCAGTGAGCGTTGTAATTCAGCCACTCTCACAGTAAGACTCTGGGTTTGGTTTTTGGCAATATCAGCTCTGTTACTACAAAACATAAGGCTTTCTTTCAAGGCACAAGTGAGAACTTTGAGGTCGTTTATGACGCAGTTAACTTTGTCTCTGAAGGCCTGAACTCATCTCTTTCTTTCACTGCTTTGTCTAGCGAAAGTAGGACGAACCAACCAACTTCCTTATACTTCTCATTATGACAAAGTTATAGAAAGGTATCAAACATTCAGTCACCAGAACCTTGCCTTTCTCCAATACCTTATCTACTGGTGGTGACATTTTACATATTTCTGTTGCCACCTCACACCATACTTTAGCAGTGCCCTCTTTACTACTGGAAGCACAGTCATCAACATCTTTAAGATTAACCAGACTTGAGATCCAATTTATAAAACTCATCCTTATATTTTTGTTTCTCTGGAACTACTCTCAGTACCAAAGGTCTTAGGCTGGGTTCTCTAGAGAAGCAAAACTAATAAAGCATATAAATATATATAGAGAGGGAAATTTATATCAAGTAAATGCTCACGTAGTTGCAGATGCTGGGACCTCCCAAGTCCGTGGGTCAGGCTGGAATCTTTTCCCGATTCACGTAGCCACAGGGGCTGGTGAACTAAAGATCGCCATGTGAGACAGGAAAATTTATATAACATTGAAGTACAAGTATATATAAGGAAAAGGACCAATGATATCATATGTCTTCTAGCCTGACTTTAACTCAACTGTCCTTAAGTCATATGTGATAATAACTAGACATAGAGTTCCTAAAGCAAAACAGAGCTTTTAACAACACTGTTAATCACACTTGGTGTAATCCATTTTGGGAAGCTCCATTCTGTTGTATGGCGTTGTCACAAGAAGTGGTTAAAGAAGACCCTTACTCCTAAATACAGTGTTATTTCCTTCTGCAGTAGCTTTTTTCTTTATCTGAAAAGAAAACTGTATTTACAGAATTATGAAAATGTCTTTTTGGTTGGTGTTAACATATGCTAAAAAGAAATTCATGCTTTGTACCCACTCCCATAGGTCCACCCATCAGCCTTTTCACGAGACCTGCTTGTGCCTGAACTTCCAATCTTTCTCATTCCAGGCCCTGGAACAAACGGGCTAGCCATTTGCCACTGCCCATGATTTAGTGTATAGTCTTACATGAGTCACTTTTCTTTCCACACCAAGTGGATGACCAGGTGCACTGCCCAACACTCTTCCAATGGTAGGATTTTCCCTCACCATTGTAATTCATGGACATACTTAAGTAGGAGTGTAGTGTAGCAACCATACACTTTCAACGTGTACCTACAGAGCAAGCCAACCCATTTGTGATCCAACATCAGCTTTTATCCTCCTTTGTGAGATGATTATGAGTAACACCTCATGTGGCCAAAGGTGAGTGCTGAGGGACAGACGTCAGTGCAGTAGTGGTGGGTGACATGGGGGTCTGTGTTACTTCTTGTGCTTTCTGCTCCTGCTTCTGTCTTATCTTGCATGCACCATTTTCTTCTTATGATCGATAGCTGCTGGGCCTGCCTGACCTTGTGAGTTGGTTGATCTGATAGAATGCAGTTCATGATAGCTCTAGCCACAAGGTCCCTTGATGTCCATGGCCAGTTGCTCCTTCTCTACCAGGGCCCAGTAGCATACTGAGAGCCCTTTTTTAATGCTTTAATCAGCCTTTCTGCAGAATCCTAGCGCTGTACATTGTGATTGTCATATTGGGACTTCGCACGAATTCCACACACTGTCTTATTTCACCACCAAACTAAAAACCCGTTGCCATCAGGTTGATTCTGACTCATAATGACCCTATAGGACAGAGTAGAACTGTCCCATAGGGTTTCCAAGGCTGTAATCTTTAAGGAAGCAGACTGCCATATCTTTCTGCAGTGGAGGAGCTGTTGAGTTTGAACTGACAACCTTTTGGTTAGCAACTGAGCACTTAACCACTACACCACCAGGGCTCCTCTTTTTCACCAACAGATGCCTCTAATACCATCGCATCTGTAAGTTGATACAGCCCAAGCAAAAGGGCTGCCTGAACCACAGCCTGGTCCTGCTTTAGCACCGTTTCATGCTTTTCACTACTCTCAAACCTGACAACCTTCTATGCCACTCAGTAAATGGGTCAGAGATGTACTCCCGCAATTCAAATATCCCTGCCAATAATTATGTGCTGGGAATCGTAACATGAAATAATTATGCTTTACTTTGTAGGGGTTATCTCAGCATAAAACCATGCTGCTCCCCTAAAAACTGCACTGATGATACAGGCCCGTGTATCTTTGTATAGTTTATCTCCCACACTCTGGAATGCATGTATCTTACCAAAGATTCCAACACACTTGACCCTTCTTGCTCATTGGGCCTAATAAACAAAATTTCATCAATATATAGAAACAGTGTGATATTCTTCAGAATGTTCAGGTAGTACAATTCTCTTCAAACTACAGTAAGTCCCTGGGTATGAATGTCTGACTTATGGACAACTCTTACTTGCCCTTTAATGTTATGCAAATTTTCCCTCACTTTGAAGCAATTGAAACAACCCCTACTCGCAACAAATTCTTCATCACAATCACCTTCACTTGCTACACATGAAGCTTTTAAATCATTAAAAAGGATTCGAGCCATTTCTTGCACTAAAGTAAGACTAAATAAGAACCATATGCACCTGTTCTGACTTACCTACAAATTCTTAAAGATACACTTAAAAACAGATCTTGTCCATAACACGAGGACTGCCTGTGTATTATGCCAAACCAAATCCGTTGTCATTGAGTTCATTCTGAGGTATAGAAAGTTAACATACTCTTGGGACAAAACCATAAGTATACTTTTGTCAATCCCATATGAATGGGAACGTTTCTGAACTGCCTTCCTTACCATAATGGAAAACAACTTTTTCATCAGATCAATAGTAGAATACTTTGTACCAGGGTTGTATCAATTGTTCTAGCAAAGATCCCACATCAGGCCTGGCTGCTGTGAATGAGGATATCACTCACTTGAGTGTGCAGTAATTCAGAGGCATCTTCCAGGAAACAGTTGGCTTGTGTAGGAGTGTAGAAGATAAACTAGTAAATTAAATGGCAAAATGATATGGACCACAACTACCACTTCCACATCCTCTAAGTCTTTAAGAATACCACCGATTTCTGCCATTCCCGTTGGGAGGCAATTATTTTTCTTTATAATTATTATTTTTTAACTTACTATATTTGCCACTGGACGGGTAATGTCAGAGGCTTCTTCTTGCCACCCTCACTGCTATAACTCTTACCACACAGGCCAAGGAACCAATGTGAGGACTTCAACTACCAAATATGTTCATTTTAATTATACATTTGGGGGTCAGGGAAATGACCTTGTTGTCAAACCCGGAAAGGTGGGTCCTTGTCCAGGGCGCTCAGACTTGCCAATGATCTGGACATCAGTCTCTGAGAAAGAGAATGTAACTTTATTGCAATGCGCAGAGCAAGGAGTCGGGAAGTTCCTCAGATTCAACTCCCTGAGCTAGGGGGAAGCAGGGCCATGTAGGTGTACTGGGGAGGGAAAATTCTAGAAAGAATACATAGGGAAGATGTTGCAGGAATTTTGGCAGCCAGGAAATAGGAGGTGATATGGTTCTTGTTGGACCACTCGCTTCAAAATAGGGTTTGTGGGATGATTTTCCTTCTGATTTGCTCCACTTGTTGATGCGTCCTCTGTTGAGGTCAACAAACTGTCACAGCTGGCGCTTCTGCGCACGTGGGGTGGGCCAAATCTGGCTTGGGATGGTTTAAGGCACTAATGGAAATTTACTGGCACTCGTAGGGTCAGGTTACAACTGCCAGATGGGTCCATGGCCCTAGTGGACACACTATAATCTGGACCTGAGCAAAGCCGCCAGTTTTTTTTTAACCTGGAACACATAAACATCACCTGTAACAGCGGAGCCATGATAATACTTTTGGTCCCCAAGAACCAATGTCAGTTTGGACTAGTATCAGGCAATATTTCTTTTATCACATTTCTAAATCTATGACTTTATGAAAGACAATTTTTTCTTCCAATTATTTGAAGATGTATTGCTGTCTTTTGAGAGCAATTGAGTATGGTTCTATAAGTTCCTAGACTATTTGTGGTTCTTTCAAAGGGAAACTTCATGCTTATAATCTTTGCTGAATTTTCTGCTGGTTGTTGGTTGGGGCAAGGGTGTTACTGGTCTTTGAAAATGGCGCCTATATGGGCCTCTTCAAAGATTCCAGAAAAAGGGTTTTGAGAGTTCCGACAAGATGGCGCTCTAGGCAGAAACACCACGCCGTCCCTCCACAACAAAGATCCGAAAAACTAAGCCAAACAGAGAATCAACAATCCTGAAACCCTAGAACATCAAATGAAGAGATAAAGAA
>NW_004444006.1:411779-435148 GCF_000243295.1 Trichechus manatus latirostris | reverse complement strand
AAACAGCATGTGTGTTACTGTTACATGAGAAACTATCTGTTCTGTAAGCCTTCACCTGAAGTACAATAAAATATTTAAAAAGAAAAAAAGGGTTTTGAAACAGAATGTTGTGCCTTAGGGTCCAAGTGTCTGAGATAACCAGGTACTCATGATGACACCCCAGTCCATTTCCTGGCTGAATGTTTGGGGTCTAGACTCCTCGAGTCCAAGCCAAAAAGGGATTTAAAAAAAAAAATCCTTCTTCAGGAAGACCACATTGTCTGTTCCTTGACTTTTACCAGTGTTTTCTGAGTCTCTTGTTTTACAAGGAGTTTAATGAATTTATTTATTTTACTGTGGTCAATATATAAGTAACAGAACATTTGCCATTTCTACAATTACCACCTTATTGTCAAGTTTATCAATCCTTTTTTATGGATTTTGGTTTCTGTGTCATGTTTAGCAAGTTCTTCACTATTCCCAAGTTTGTAAACATGTCCTCCTCTGTCATAATTTCTTGGGTTCAATTTTGAGTCTTTGTTTTAGACCCTTGTGTTTAGGAAACACATCTGAGGCTTGTATAAGTTATATTTAACTTTTTAATTAACAGGGAGGAGTATCATGGATTGAATTGTGTCTCCCAAAATATGAGGATGTAATACTGTTTAGGAGGAAGATTTTCTTTGTTGTGTTAATGAGGCCACAACAGTGCAGGGTTTGTCTTAAGTCATTCACTTTTGAGATATAGAAGGAGCTGACTCAGCACATGGGCAAGCAAGAATGGGCCAAGATAGATGCCACATGGAAATCTCCAAGGAATGCTCAGAACACTAGAGAAATTGAAACAAGGAATCTTTTTCCCCAGAGTGAATGGAGAGAGGCTTCCTGTAGAGCTGGCACCCTGAATTCAGGCTTCTAGCCTCTTAAACTGTGAGAAAAAAATTTTTGTTTGTTAAAGCCACCAACTTGTGGTACTTCTTTTATAACAGCACTAAGAAACCAAGACCAACACGGGGGAAATAAGCTGCGACGGCGCTCTCTATCTAAATTCTGCCTTTCTTAATCTCTTCCTTCACAATGCTCACCTTCTTCCAGAAACAAAACAAAACAAAACCATTTTCAAACCAGTCGGTGATAGTGTGGGAGCAGCTATGGTATGTAGAGCAAGAGTTAGAAAGCCTAGCTGGAAACAAAGAGAAAAGTTCAATCCAAATTGGAACCTGTGATAGTGTGCCAGCCCACAAAAAGGGTACCCAATGGAATGATTCACATTAGCTGCAAAAAAGATTGATTAACTGATTATCCATCCATTTCCACACCCACCCACACACCCACCCATCTATCCACCCATTCCCCACCCCCCATCCCCCTCCATCCATCCATCATTCTAGCCAAAGTTGTCTGGAGACAACTCAGGCATTTCTGTTATGTCTTAAGTGATGCCCTTTTGTTTCTGTTGGAGTCGCCCTTAACTATACCTAAATCCTGGAGCAGATGGGAAACAAGCAAAACATTCTTGCTTTCAGTTAAATATACACACCCCTAGATGGGGCCTTTGTATCCAGCCTTTGTACCCTTCAATTCCTCCAGCCTTCAATTTCACCAAGTCAATTCCACTTAATGGATCATCTCAGGCACTTTTGTGAGCTGCAGTGTAATGAATTACTTAGTATGGCCCTTCTAGCCATGGTCTTTGTGACTCATACAAATAAGATATATATAAGATATATAGAACCTGTGATGATATGTCAACTTGGCTCGGCTATGATTCCCAATATTGTGTTGTTTGTCTAGGCCATGATTCCCAATATTGTGTTTTTGTCCTCCATTTTATGTGTTGTGAATCCTGACTTCTATGTGTTGATGAGGCAGGATTTGTGTAGGGTGTGTCTTGTGCCCCAGCCTTGCAGGAGGGTGTGAATCAAGTCCCACCCTTACTAAAGTTACCCCCTTCCTTGGGGTGTGGCCTGCATCTAAGATACATGTGTTGTGTCCTGGCGAAGCTCTCTCTTTCTCTGCATCTGGGTCCTGCTTCCAGTTTGTGATCAACCGACCTTCAATTCTTGGAACTCAAGACAGAGGCCTGCTGTCTGATCTGCCAATTCTGGGATTCACGAGCCTCACAGCCCCTTGGGCCGGGTGCCTATTGTGTGACCTGATTCACCAGCTTCTGCAGCCTTGTGAACCAGCAGCCTGTCGTCTGAACTCCCAGTTTGGGTTTGTTGGCCTCTGCACCCACGTGGGTCAGGAGAAGCCTAGGCCTGACCCATGAATTTGGGACCTCCCAACTTCACAACCATGTGAGCCATTTCCTTTATACAGTTTGTGAATTTTGTGAGATGCTGCAGTGAATTAGGGAGCCCAAAGACAAGAGGAGGCAGAGTACTGAGGGGTGAGGGAGTAGTTGATGTTAAAGATGATGAAGTGGTACAGCAGGTTGGAAAAGAAGCACATTTGTGACATCTTTAACCTCCACCTCATAAGAATCAGCTTTGTGCTGATCCTTATAAAATAAATTATTCATTTATAAGCAGGGAAATTTTCAAATTCTTTAGTGTGGCCTTTTATGGCCTCCATTCCCCCAACGCGAGACCTCTATGTCCAGGCTGACCAATCCATGGTCTCCTGATGCACACGGTTTGCACATCAGGGGGAAGCCTGTGAACCCAGCATATATATATGGAAAGCATTTTCTCTAAATATATCCATGCCCGGCCTGTTATTTGGCGTGGTAAGGCATCTGGGAGAGATCTGAGTTATTTCCTAATCATAGCAGTTGCAGTCTCACTTCAAGTCTCCCATTCTGTTGATGCTGTGATGCAGTACAAATTATTATGCTTAGTGATTTTGGGTGCACAGTGCTAGTCTCTGAAGAAGAGAGCTAGCATGGTGGGAAGTGCACTGGCTTCAGAGTCTGAAGCAGCAACTTCTAGCCATATGTTGACATTCTTTTATCATACTTTTAATATATCAAATCTGAGCTCTCTCTGTGATATTATAAAAAAAATCCTAGACTGATTTGTGGTGATTGCTAGATACAGATTTAAATTCAAATATCCAAATAGCAAAGTATTTGTCCAAGGTGGTTCCCTCAGCATGGAACCAACCCTGCCCATATTTGGTTTGCCTGTGCTTCCTCTCACATCCTGTGCTAATTCCACCAGAACACTCAGTCCATTGTGTTGTCCTTGCCAGTTTCCTTGTCTCTCAACTAGACTTTGAGAACTTTGAGAAGAGGGACCATCTTCTTCACCAGAGTGCCTGGCAAAAGTGGATGTTCAAGTATTTGCTGAATGACTACTGGACACTGTTTCCACCCAAATTAATTGAGGATGTTTTGCCATAGTTACTGATGGAATATTCACTTTCCAAATTTCTTACGCTAGTCTACAATGTAGTGTGCAATGCCTCAACATTTATACAAATATTCCAAGGTTTTCATTTTGTTACTGATAATTCAATTATTTTAATATGTAAAATGAAGGTTTACAGACCTTTGTTGGTTGCAAACATATTAACCTTCCACCAACCCTAAACCATATCCCAATCCCACTCCCTCCACCTCCCACCCAACAGCCCCACCTTATACTCTAATGAAAACGAGGATAGAGATGACATTCCCACTGTGAGATTCTTCGTTTGATGGGTAAAGAGGTGAGGTAGGCTGAACCTCACACGCTGTGCTCATCCTTCCAGGGATCTTCCACAAGGCTCCTGGATGACCTCAACAAGGAGCCCAGATGGCAACTACCAAATAGTTATTTCTTGCCAGCTCTAGAAGTACACACAATAAAAATATCTATGCCCATTTTTTAATACTTAAATGGGCCTAGATTTAATTCATTAAAAGTAAAAATATAGATGAGGCCAATTCTCTCTTCAAAGGGCCTGTTTTTGACGTGTCAAGGTGTTTTGCTCAGATTTTTGTATTTTGTCTCAGAGTACCTAAGCAGTGTCAAAGAGAAAAATTAGTGACATCTTGCTTTTTTAAGGTTTCTTCTCTTACCCACAAAACCAAAATTTTAACAGCCAGGCCAGAGACCACTTTATGACCTGATAAAAGTTGATCTCAGTAAAAAGGGGGAGAACAGGGTTACATAAATCACGTTAAGATTAGCCAAAGGTTGATCTTCTAATCTTCTTCCTCTTATTATTTTTATAAGTCTCATTGTAACTAGACTACTTTGAACGATTTTCTTTTTTGGGGGGGAGATCAGAATGGTCTCCTTATATCCTTATATGCATATAGAATTACCTGGTGTTTTAATTTTTATGAATTTTTACTACTTTTAACAGCAGTAAGTATGTCTTCTTACAATGTTGCTCCTCCCCACCCCCATGCTGACTTATCGATCAAACGACAGGGCATTCAAGGAGGATGAAGAGAAAGTGACTTGGATATTTCTTCTTTTCCCATGCATACTAATCTTTTTGAATATCCTGAGAAGTTAAACTTTGATGTCCAAAAATAGTTGTAAAATCATGACTTGTAAAAGGAACAGTAGATATGCTGTCTGCTATAACTGCTTCCAAAATAGGGCTGAAAAAACTCATCTCAATACAACTAAAACCGGGAGGCATTAAATAACAACAACAGCAACAAAACCCCACACATTTTAGACAATAGGGATAACAGATTAAAAACAACATGAAGTGATTTATTGAGAAATTGACCACTTAGATGAGTAATATCACACAGCAATGTCAGATAATCTTCAATATCAGATAATTTTCAGGTTTCATCAGTCTACTGTATGCCTTTAAATTTTAGCTTTACCTAAAAATAAAAATCATTTTTAAAGTAGTTCAATCAATTCACTTGGGGGCACAGAATAATAGCTTCAGTCCTGGTCAGATCTCTAAAAATCATAGATTTAAATGTAGGTGTGTGTGTATGTGTGTGTGTGTGTGTGTGTGTGTGTGTGTGTGTGTATTTTAACTGAAACTATCAAGGCAGAGGGTAAGAGGGAATTTAGATGCATACAGATCTTGTAGATTTATCTCAAACCTTGGGAGAGGGAGCATGCATTTTTCTCAGGGCACAAATCTAACAGTCAATGTGAATGTAGGTAGCATGTCCTTTGGGAACTGAGTCTCACCAAAGGACATCATCTCCCCAAGGGGACAGCACCTGCAGCCCTGGAAGGGAGCCCCTGGGGAGGGAGCCAGGCTGTTTCTGGGCCAGGACAGCAGAGGTGACATTCATGGCCTGGTGTCCTCCACATCAGCAGTGCTGCTCTTCTCAGCCACAGCAGCAGAAGTAGAGGATTCAGCAGGCCCCTTCCTAATCTCCCCTTCTCCTCCCTGGGAATGTTGGGCCCAGGTGCCAGGCACCAGCTGCCGGCAGCGGCGTGGGTTGTTGGGGCTGCAGGATCCACAACACCATGGGGTCTTCTGGCGGGGACAGCCTGCGACACGCCAGCTCTCCTTGTCCTCCAACTCCAGCTCTTCAGAGGCATCTGGTGAGGGTTCCAGGGGAGCGGTGCCTGGGCCCCTAGGGTGACTCAGCAAGTAGCTGGGGCCTGGTCCCTGTTTTTGTGAACCTCAGGCCCTGCGGCCATGAAGGGACCAGGCAGCTGGGTGGCCCACCGTCTACTGGTGGGCTGGAGGTGCCCAGGGGGGCGAGCCACTGCTGGTGCCCCGCAGAAGGGCAGGAAGTGCTTCAGGCTCTGGTTTTGGGGGTGGCTGGAGAGGCAGCGCCTCAGGATCTGGGCCTCAGAGAAGCACACAGTGAAGCCCTTGCCTCTGCCGTTGTCTTTGTCTTCCTTGTGTTTGTCCGCCTTCTCCTCATCCTTGGTGCCCCAGGGGTCGCGTGGTGGTACATGGCGGCAAATGTAGAAGTCACTGCGGAAGCGGGGGCAGTTGGCTGCATATTGGCTGCCTTCCACTGAGGTGCCATCTGGGCCGGTCACCTCGGTGCCCCGCTCACCCTGCACCACATTGAACTCCATTGTCTGGCCGTCGTCCATGCTGCATTGGTACTTGTGAGGGTTGTTCCGGGTGATGGCTGTCTGGTGAATGAACACATCTTCCTGGGTATCATGCCTGCTAATGAAACCATACACATTCTTCACTTTAAACCACTTGACAGTGCCTCGAACCCTCTTGGCGATGACCCTTTTTGGTACCTTTCCCTTGGAACCCACAGCTGTGGTGGCCTTGGAGATGGTGGTGTCCACTCTGAGGTTGCCTGCAACGAGGGCCCAGGGAGGGTCTCCACCTCCCAAGGACACCAGGTGCTTCTGTGCAGCTTGTGGGGAGGTTGAGGCAGCTGCCTCCGTAGGAGTGGCCTCTTCCATCTCACTCATGAGGCTCTCCTCCTTTGGCAGAGAATCGGGAGGCGGCCTACCTCAGGGAGGGTCGCAGGTCAGGGGCCAAGGACCTTCTAGCCTTTCTCTAAGACTCACTGAGGGGCCCATGCAGTCTCCCAGGGCAACAGGACTGGAACATAACAGTGACCTCTGTGGTGACGTCTCAATGGAGTCCTAGAGGGGGACTTGAGCTAGGAGGCGGGGTTAGGTGGGGCTAGGCGGGGCAGGTTTGCTATGCTCAGAACTCCTCCCACCACATCACAGTACAGCTTAATCCATCCTGGAGAGGGGGCAAAGTTGATGCTCTAGGGAGTGGTCTCCTTGAAGACCCTCTCCCTTGAATTGATATGAAGAGGGAGCTCACCCTTCATATCTCTCCCTTAGTTGGGAGGACTCACTGTTTTCCAAGTGCACTCTCTAAATATCATTTCGAAAAACCCTCCTCTTCCAACCCCTTGGGTGCCCCCATGTGGGTAATACATTTTAGGTTACCTGAGAGGAAACAAAATGACTAGATACCTGCTATTAGTTTCCCTCAGAGGGACAGAGAAAGCCTGCCAGGATTAGAATGTTAGTACTGAGAATGTACTAAATTCACGCAGCTTCATCCAGGCTACGATTAGTGCAGTGAAGCTGAGTGGGAACCCTTTTGTAACTAGAAGATTCTGAAAACCCTATTGAGGTTCTCTGTACACATGCTCAGAGAAAATAGAGCTGAGGGAATGATTGATTGCAGATCAAAACTGTTGTGTGTGTGTTTAAATGGCTGTTGACTGTGATCTTCATCCTAAATTAGGGTTCCACTTCAATTTAATTATATAGAAAGCTTAATAATTCACTCCTAACTGCAGAGCTGATGCTGTACTAAGGTACAGCTAACTCTCTGAAATATAACCATTCTAAAGTGATGACAGAGTATGTTAAACTAATAGGTATTAACTGGTCATAAAACACTGTTTTCATTTATCAATTAAAAAAAAATAAGGAAAATTGGCCTAGCACTTTAGAGTTTACAAAGACCTTTCACATGCTGTGCATTTAAACTTTGCAACCACTCTGTCTTTAAATGAGACAAGGTAGATGCTACTTTTACTTCAGTTTTGCAGACGAGGGAACTGGGGCCAAGAGACAGGAAATTGCTTGCTTAAGGTCACATATTTAGAGTGGGGTGAACCCCAAAATCTGATTCCGAATAGGTTTCACTCCAGAGCCAGGTATCTTTCCATCAAACTGTATGATTTAGCCACTCATTTCATGCAATCTCACAGGCCAGGGACCTTTCTCAGAGAGGTCATGTTCCTGCACATCCCAGCAGAGAACCCCAGAAACACCTCTCTCAGGACTGACATATCAACCCTGTGTCCAGACTCCCAGGCCTGGCCCTCTTCAGGGGCAAAAATTGCCTTCATCTCAGCTAATCAGCACTCCCACCACCACCACTTCCATTCCCATATAAAGTAATCTAACGCTTACAGCAGACTAGAAAATACACCCTGCTGCGGACTCAGGAGTATTTTCTTTGCTATGCCAATGTAGTACAGCATGGAAGAAAGGATCTTGATTTTGATTTTACTCTTTAAAAACACACCTCTTCAGGCATCTTCTATTGTAGTTTTAACAACAAATATGAGAGCAGCAAGCTACTATCCATATCTTCACATGACAGTGAATACGCCAGGGGATGAAGAGACTAAGAAACCTAACCAAGACCACCAACTTAGTAAGTGCATAGACAGGAAAAATCCTTGGCTCTTCTGGCCCTCGGGTTGCTTGTTCACTATGCTCTCCACATCCCCATGAAGCTACTCCTACGACATCTTTAATGGCACTTGCTTTCAAGTCCAGATAGCTCCCCTTGATGCTTCCCACGTTTGTCATGCCCATTCCTATCTGAAGCCTTTCTTCACTTTTTCCTTGTTCTCCTAGGTATACCTTTTCCTTCTCCCCTCTGTGTAAATGCCCCTTGCCATTACAGGCTCAGTTTTGCAACACCCTCCTGCACTGCTTCCAGATGCACCAGTCCACCTTGATCTTCTTCTTCTCTGAAATATAGTTGCATTTATAGCACCTTGATGGATGGCTTGCTAATTTTCCTCTACTTTCTTTTTTTTTTAATTTTTTCCATACAAAAATTTAAACATAGATTGTTACGTGACTGTAATTGCTCTCCCCATACTGTGACAGCACACTCCTCCTTTCCATCCCTGATTCTCCAGGTCCATTCAACGAGCTCTTAACCCTCTCTGCCTGCCCATCTCACCTCCAGACAGAAGCTGCCCGTTTAGTCTCTTGTATCTACTTGAGCCAAGAGGCACTCTCCTCACGAGTATCACTTTATGTTCCACAGTCTGGTCCAATCTCTGTCTAAAGAGTTGGCCTCGGAAATTGTTTTACTTCTGGGCTGATAGAGAAACCAGGGTCCGTGCTTTCCAGGGTTCCTCCAGTCTCAGTGAGACCATTAAGTCTGATCTTCTTACTAGAATTTGAGTTCTGCACACCACCTTTCTCCTACTCCATCTAGGACACTCTGTTGCGTTCCCTGTCAGGGCGGTAATTGGTGGCAGCTGGGCACCATCTAGTTCTTCTGGTCTCAGGCTGAAAAAGGCTCTCTTTTATGTGGCCTTTTCTGTCTCTTGGGCTAATACTTTCCTTGTATCTTTGGTGTTCTTCATTCTCCTTTAGTCCAGGTGGTTGGGACCAATTGATGCATCTTATATGGCCGCTTGCAAGCTTTTGAGACCCCAGACGCCACTCACCAAAGTAGGATGCAGAACATTTTCTTAATAAGCTTTGTTATGCCAATTAACATAGATGTCCCCTGAAAGCATGGTCCCCAGACCCCGCATCCCTGCTACTCTGTCCTTCAAAGTGTTTGATTGTATTGAAGAAACTTCTTAGCTTTGATTTAGTCCAGTTGTGCTGACTTCCCCTGTAGTGTGTGCTGTCCTTCCCTTCAGCTAAGATAATTCTTATCTACTGTCTAGTTAGTAAGTAACCCTCACCCTTCCTCCCCACCCTCGTAACCATCAAAGAATGTTTTCTTCTGTGTTTAAAACTTTTCTTGAGTTCATATAGCAATGGTCTTATACAATATTTGTCCTTCTGTGACCGACTAAATTCACTCAGCGTAATGACCTCCAAGTTCTTCCATGTTATAAGATGTTTCACGGCTTCATTGTTGTTCTTTACTGTTGCGTAGTATTCCATTGTGTGGATATACCATAATTTATCCATTTGTCCAATGATGGGCACCTAGGTTGTTTCCATCTTTTTGCTATTGTGAACAGTACTGCAATGAACATGGGCATGTTTGTATCTATTCATCTGACGGCTCTTATTTCTTTAGAATACATTCCAAGGAGTGGGATAGCTGGATCGTATGGTACTTCTATTTCTAACTTTTTAAGGAAGTGCCAAATCGATTTCCAAAGTGATTGTACCATTTTACATTCCCACCAACAGTGTATAAGTGTTCCACAACCTCTCCAGCACTTATTACTTTGTGTTTTATGGATGATTGCTAGCCTTGTTGAGATGAGATGATATCTCATTGTAGTTTTGATCTGCATTTCTCTAATGGCTAATGATCGTGAGCATTTCTTCATGTGTCTGTTAGCTGCCTGCATATCTTCTTTGGTGAAGTGCCTGTTCATATTCTTTGCCCATTTTTTAATCGGGTTATTTCTCTTTTTGTTGTTGAGGTTTTGCAGTTTCTTGTAGATTTTAGAGAGTAGAACGCTGATCGGATTTGTCTTAGCCAAAAATTTCTTCCCAGTCTGTAGGTTGTCTTTTTACTTTTTTGGTGAAGTCTTTTGATGGGTATAAATGTTTGATTTTCAGGAGTTCCCATTTATCTAGTCTCTCATTTGGTGCTTATGCATTGTTACTTATGTTTCGTATTGTGTTTATGTCATGTACTAGGTCTCCTAGAATTGTCCCTATTTTTTCTTCCATGATCTTTATTTTCTATTTTATATTTAAGTCTTTGATCCATTTTGAGTTAGTTTTTGTGCATAGTGTGAGGTATGGGTCTTGTTTCAGTTTTTGCAGATGGATATCCAGTTATGTCAGCACCATTTGTTAAAGAGACTGCCTTTTCCCCAATTAATGGACTTTGGGCCTTTGTCAAATATCAGCTGCTCATAGGTGGATGAATTTATGTCTGGATTCTCAAATCTGTTCCATTGGTCTGTGTATCTGTTGTAATAGCACCAGGCTGTTTTGACTACCATGACGGTATAATAGGTCCTACAACCAGGTACTGTGAGGCCTCCCACTTTGTTCTTCCTCTTGAGTAAGGCTTTAATTATTCGGGGCCTCTTCCCTTTCTATATGAAGTTGGTGATTTGTTTCTCCATCTCATTAAAAAAATGCCCTTGGAATTTGGATCGAGATTGCATTGTATCTGTAGATCACTTTGGCTAAAACTGAGATTTTCACAATGTTAAGTCTATCTATCCATGAGCAAGGTGTGTTTTTCCACTTATTCAAGTCTCTTTTGGTTTCTTGCAGTAGTGTCCTGTATTTTTCATTGTATAAATCTTTTACCTCTCTGGTTAGATTTATTCCTAAATATTTTATCTTCTTGGGGGCTATTGTAAATGGTATTGATGTGGTGATTTCCTCTTTGAGGTTCTCTTTGTCGGTGTAAAGGAATTCAACTGATTTTTGTATGTGTATCTTGTATCCTGAAACTTTGCTGAAATCGTCTATCAGTTCCAGTACTTTTCTTGGGGATTCTTTGGGGTTTTCTGCATATCTTCTGCAAATAGATATACTTTGACTTCTTCCCTACCAATTTGGACACGCTTTATTTCTTTTTCTAGCCTAATTGCTCTGGCTAGGACCTCCAGCACAATGTTGAATACGAGTGGTGATAAAGGGCATCCTTGTCTGGTTCCCGTTCTCAAGGGGAATGCTTTCAAAGTCTCTCCATTTAGGAAGAAGCTGGCTGTTAACTTTTTAGAAATGCCCTTAATTATATTGAGGAATTTCCCTTCTATTCCTACTTTGTTGAGAGTTTTTATCATGAATGTGTGTTGGACTTTGTCAAATTTATTTTCAGTATCGATTGATAAGGTCCTGTGGTTCTTGTCTTTTGCTTTATTAATGTGATGGATTACATTGATTTTTTTCCTACTGTTCAACCATCCCAGCAAATCTGGCATAAATCCCACTTGATCATGATGAATTTATTTGTTTTTTGATATGTTGCTGTATTCTATTGGCTAGAATTTTGTTGAGGATTTTTGTGTCAATGTTCATGAGGGATATTGGTCTGTAATGTTCTTTTTGTGGTGTCTTTACCTGGTTTTGGTATCAGGGTTTTGCTGGCTTCATAGAATGAGTTTGGGAGAGTTTTATCCTTTTCTATGCTCCAAAATACCTTTAGTAGTATTGGTGTTAACTATTCTCTGAAAGTTTGGTAGAATTATCCAGTGAAGCCACCCGGGCCAGAGCTGTTTTTGTTGGGTTTTTTTTTAATTACCTTTCCAATCTCTTCTTTTGTTGTGGGTTTATTTAGTTGTTCTACCTCTGTTTGTGTTAGTTTAGGTAGGTAGTGAATTTCTAGAGTTTTGTTCTAGGTTTTCAAATTACTTAGAGTACAATTTTTCATAATATTCTGTTATGATTCTTTTAATTTCAGTTGGGTCTCTTGAGATATCGCCCGTATGATTTCTTATACACGTTATCTGCTTCCTCTCCTGTTTTTCTTTTGTCTGTTTGGCCAATGGTTTATCAATTTTATTGATCTTTTCAAAGAACCAGCTTTTGGTCTTGTTAGCTCTTTCAAATTGTTTTTCTATTCTCTATTTCATTGAATTCTGCTCTAATTCTTATTATTTCCTTTCTTCTGGAGCCTGAGGCCTTCTTTTGCGGCTCTCTTTCTACTTGTTCCAGTTGTAGGGTTAATGTTTTCATTATGGCCCTTTCTTCTTTTGGGATGTGTGCATTTATTGCTATAAACTGACCTCTGAGCACTGCTTTTACTGTGTTCCATAAGTTCTGGTAGGTTGTGTTTTCATTCTCGTTTGACTCTATGAATTTCTTTATTCCATCCTTCATTTCTTCTATAACTTAGTTTTTGAGCAAGGTGTCATTCAGTTTCCATGTGCTTGATTTTTTTTTTCCTTGCTTTTTCTGTTGTTGATTTCTACTTTGATGGCTTTATGTTAAGAAAAGATGTATTGTAATTTTTTGATGCTTTGGATTTTGTTAAAGCTTGCTTTATGGCCTAATATGTGGTCTATTCTGGAGAATGATTGATTTGTGTTGGAAAAGAAAGTATATTTGGCTGCTGTTGGGTGCAGTGTTCGGTATATGTCTATGAGATCAAGTTGTTGATTGTAGCATTTAGATCTTCCAGGTTTTCGTTCAGCTTCTTTCTGGATGTTCTGTCCTTCACTGAAAGTGGCATGTTGAAGTTTCCTACTACGATTGTGGAGCCGTCTATCTCTTTTTTCAGTGCTGTTGGAGCCCTGTCGTTGGGTGCATAAATATTTGTTATAGTTATGTCCTCCTGGTGTATTGACCCTTTAATCATTATATAGTGCCCTTCCTTATCTATTGTGGTGGATTTTTCTTTAAAGTCTATTTTGTCAGAGATTAATATTACCAGTCCTGCTCTTTTTTGAGTGTTGTTTGCTTGATATATTTTTTCCATCCTTTGGGTTTTAGTTTGTTTGTGTCTTTAAGTCTAAGGAGTGTCTCTTGAAGGCAGCATATGGACTGATTGTGTTTTTTTAATCCATTCTGCCACTCTCTGTCTCTTTATTGGTGCATTTAGTCTATCTACATTCAGCGTAATTATTGATAGGTATGAGTTTAGTGCTGTCATTTTGGTATACTTTTTGTGTTTTGTTGTTTCTTTGCTCCCCTTAATTTTCTGTGCTGAGTAATTTTTCTTTATGTATTTTCTTTTCATCTTTTTCATTATTGTTGATTTTGTGTTTACTGAGTCTTTATAGTTTTCTTGCTTTTTTTTATTTTGACTTGTAGGATTTTTAGTTTCCTTTGTGTTTACCTTAATATTTACCCCTATTTTTCTAAGTTTATATCAGTCTTTTATTTCTTTATGTCTCTTTGACTTCTTCTCCATATGCAAAATTTATGTCTACATTTTTAAATCCCTCTTTTTTATTTTAATGTTGTTATTTTTTAAATGTTGATATCTCTGTTTCCCTATTTTCAGTGTTTTAGCTTTGATGTATTTTTGTAACTTCCCTCTCTGCATCTATATCTTGTTGTCCTCTCTTGTGTTCTAGTCTTGGCATTGTTATGTGATGTTATTGTTTTTCTAATCAGAAGACTCCATTTAGTATTTCTTGTAATTTTAGTTTGGTTTTTGCAAATTCCCTAAACTTCTGTTTATCTAGAAATGCCCTAATTTCACCATCATTTTTCAGAGACAGTTTTGCTGGATATACAATTCATGGCTGCCTTTTTTTTTTTTCCTTCAAGGCTTTATATATGTCATCCCATTACCTTCTTGCCGGCATGCTTTCTGCTGAGTAGTCCGAGTTTATTCTTATTGACTCTCCTTTGTTGATGACTTTTTGTTTATCCCGACGCTCTTAAAATTCTCTGTTTGGTTTTGTCAAGTGTGATTATGTCTTTGTGACTTTCCTTGGGATTTTCCTTATGTTGCGTTCAATGAGCATCTTGGATAGATATCTTCTCATCTTTCATGATATAAGGAAGTTTCTTATTTTATTTTTTTTTATTGTACTTTAGATGAAGGTCTACAGAACAAACAGTTTCCCATTAAACAGTCAGTACACACATTGTTGCATGACGTTGGTTAATAACCCCACGACATGTCAATACTCTCCCTTCTTGACCCTGGAAGACCTTTTTTTGGTGAAAATGTACATAACCAAAGTTACACGATTTCAAAGGTTTCTACATGTACAATTCAGTGACATTGATTACATTCTTCCACTGATGCTGCTATTCTCACTACCCTTTTCCAAATTATTCCATCATCATTATCTTCAACTCACTACCCCCTAACTTTCCCATCAAAACTTTTGAGTTTCTGTTGTCAATTTGATCTCACACAGATATTTTTTTTTTTTTTTTAGATGAAGGTTTGCAGAACAAATAGTTTCTCATTAAACATTTAGTACACATATTGCCCTATGATAATGGTTAACAACCCCACGACAAGTCAACACTGTCCCTTCTCAACCCTGGGTTCCCCAACACCAGCCCTCCTGTCCCCTCCTTCCTTCTAGTCCTTGTCCCTGGACTGCTGTGCCTCATTAGTCCCGTTTTGCTCTATGAGGCTGTGCAATCCCCAGCTGAATGGCGAACTTCGGGAGTGACTTCACCACTGAGCTAAAAGGTTGTCCGGGAGCCATACTTTCAGGGCCTCTCTAGTCTGTCAGGCCAATAAATCTCGTCTTCTCCTTGTGAGCTAGAATTTTGCTCCACATCACCCTACAGCCCTGTTCAGGACCCCCCACCGTGATCTTGGTCAGAGTAGTCAGTGCTGGTAGTGGGGCACCATCCATCTGTACTGGACTTAGTCTGGTGGAGGCCGTGACAGCCGTGGTCCATTAGTCCCTTAGAGCAATCTTTTCCTTACATTTTTTCTCTTCTTTCTCCCTTGCTCTCGAAGAGGTGAGACCAGTGGAGTATTTTAGATGACTGCTCATTGGCTTTTAAGATCCCAGATGCTACTCACCAAGGCAGATTGTAGAACACTGTCTTTACAAACTGTGTTATGCCAATTGAACTAGCTGTTCCCCGAGACCATGATCCCCACAGCCCTCCACCCAGCAATTGAGTCCCTCAGGGAGTTTGGATGTGTCTATGGAGCTCCGTGACCTTTACTTGTACAAGTAGTTCTGGTTTCTCCAGTATTGTGCACTGACCTGCCCTTCACACAAGTCACCACTTATCTATTGTCTATTTAGTTCCCCCCACACCCTTCCCATCCCTTGTAACCAACAACGATTGTTTCTTTTTGTGTGCAAACTTTTACATGGGTTTTTACAATACAGATCTCATACAATATCTGTCCCTTTGTGATTGACCCATTTCACTCAGCATAATGTCCTCCAGTTTCATCCATGCTATGAGATGCTTCACAGATTCATCATTGTTCTTTCTCGTTTCATAATACTCCATTGTGTGTACGTACCACAGTTTGTTCATACATTTATCTGTTGATGGGCAACTAGGTTGTTTCCATCCTCTTGCTATTGTGAATAGTGCTGTAATGAATATGGGTGTGTATATGTATATTCCTGTGACAGCTCCTATTTCTCTAGGATATATTCCTAGGAGTGTGATTGGATTTTGCAGTGCTTTTTTTTTTTTTGTTGTTGTTGTTGTGCTGACATTTTCTTTGTTCCTCTTACTCTCCTGTGCTGAGTTACTTTTGTTTGTAGATTTTTTTTCATTTCTTTTGTTTTTGTAGGTTTTGTTTTTACTGGGACTTTATGTTTTTCTTCTTTATTTTGATGAGCAGGTTTGTTAACTTTCTTTGTGTTTACCTTGAAATTTACCCTTATCTTCCTAGGTTTGAACCAGTCTATTATTCCTTGGTATCACCTTGCCTTCATCTCCATTAGAAGGTTCTATACCTACATCATTTATTCCCTCTTTCATTGTTCTGATGCTCTTGTCATTTACAGCTTAACCTCTGTGGTTCCCTGTTGTAATTTTTGTGGTTTTGGGTAGTCCTTAAGAGTTCATTTCCTAGGTTGGTATCTGGTGAGTACAATCCTGATTCTTAGAATCAGCGTGTGGTCTGATGTTGTTTGTTCTCAGATTGAGAGACTCCCTTTAATAAGTCTTGCAATTTTGGTTTGTTTTTTACTTAGTCCCCTAATTTCTGTTTATCTGGAAATGACTTAATTTCACCAACATATTTGAACAGGAGTTTTGCAGGATATAATATTCTTGGCTGGCAATTTTTTTGTCTTTCAAGGTTTTATATATGTCATCCCATTGCCTTCTTGCCTGCATGGTTTCTGCCGAATAATCTGAGCTTATTCTTACTGTTTTACATCTGTATGTGCCTTTTTTTCGAGCTGCTCCCAGGATCGTTTGTCTGTCTTTGGTTTTAGTGAGTGTGATTATGATATGCCTTGTTGATTTTCTTTTGGTGTCTATCTTACACGCGGTTCTTTGAGCTTCTTGGATGGTCAGCTTTTCATCTTTCATGATATTGGGGAAGTTTTCTGTCAGCAATTCTTCAATGATCCTCTCTTTGTTTTCTGTTTTCTCCCCCTGTTCTGTAACTCCGATCACTTGTAGAGTTTTGCTTTTGATTCTATACCATATAATTCTCAGGGTTTCTTCATTTTTCTTTGTTTTTTTCCCTGTTTTTCCTCAAACAGATTTGTATCCAAGTGTTTGTCTTCAATTTCACTGATCCTTTCTTCCATTGTTTCAAATCTACTCCTCAGCCCTTCTATAAGACTGTCCATTTTTGAAATCTTGTTGTTTATCTTTTGGACTTCTAATTGTTGGTTTTGTTTTTATTTCCAGTTGTGAATTTATTTTAGCATTTTGTTCCGGTATTATTTTCTTGAATTCTTTAATTTTTTGTCTATATCTTCCATGAATTTGTCTGCTTTTCCATGAATTTGCCTATTTTTCCTAATTTTTGTCTGCTTTTTGCTTCAACTCGTGGATAATATTGAATATTAGAGATTTGAATTCCCTGTCAGTTAGGTCTAGTGCTTTTTCTTCTACTGGAAAGTCATCTGGTGTTTTACTTTGGACGCCTACTGGAACCATCTTGTCCTGTTTTTGTAAATATTTTGATATTGTCTGCTGTCTTCGGGGCATTCACTGGTTATTTTTCTAGTTTATTTATTGTACATTTGTTTGTTTTGTCCTGCTTTTTTGTTTTATTGGTTATGTCTTAGCAGGTGTGCTGTGTGTTCTTTGTTGTTCACTCGTCTGTGGGCACGATATTTTTCACCTCGTTCTACATTGGACAGGGTCAGTCACTCAGGTATGATACAGCAGGGCAGGTCCAGCTGAAGGGAAGTTGCTGGGATGGGTTGTTTGTGGAACATACCAGCGTTGACAGTGCATACTGGAAATCAGCCCAGGGAAGGTTCAAGTAGGCCATGCCTGTGCTGCTTGGGAGTTTGATGTTCAGTGCACAGTGCAGGTAGGCAGGAAGGAGGGGGTAGATTGTGATGTGTGGAGCTAAGATGGATATGGTAGAGAGGAGAGTGGAACAGGAGCCAAAAACATACACTCAAATAAAAAAGAGTGCTAAGCGAGCTCACTATTGGAGAGGAGAGATGAGACAGTGAGAAATGGGGGAAAACAGAAATAAAAAAAATAAAAAGGGTAAAAGAAAAAAATCAATAAATCAAGAAACTGGAAATTAAGAAAGACATAAAAGGAATAAGAGAGAGAAGAAAACAAAACAAAAACAGAAACCAAAATAAATAAATAAATAAATAAAACCAAAGAAAAAAGAAATGCCCCCAGGGATGTCCCTGTGTGTCTACACAGAGTAAGGGAGTAGCTTCTAAGCCACGCATTACTGCTCAGGTATAAGGGGCCCCCAAGCCAAGAAAAAAAGAAAAAAAAAGAAAACAAACAAATCAGAACAGAACAAATCAGAGCAAAAGAAAAAAAAGCCCTGGGGGTCCCACCAGTGTGGCAGCACAGACCAGGAAGCAGTTTCACAGTTGAGCGGAGTTTCACAGCCTTTCAGGAAGAAGCAAAGATGGCACATGGAGCCAGGTATTTGAGAAGAAGGAGGGGGAGGTGGTGAGAGGTAAGGAAGAAATCAAAAGGAGTAGCAAAAAGCAACACCAGTAGCCAACAAAAGGCACTCAGGGAGCCAGCCAGTGCAGGCAGGTGGAATCCAAGAGACACTGGAGTGAAGCTGGTGCTTCCCAGCTAAGAGACTGGCTGCAGGAATCAGAGAAGGTTGAGTGGGGGTGAAGAAGGGTCGGGGGTGGGAAAGCGTATATCACTGGTTACTGGTTGTTCTGTCTCCTGCTGGAAGCTCTGTGAAGCTGCTTTCTCGTACCCCTGTTCGCTGATCTCTGATAGGAGTCCATGATGGTGGATCCATGCCGTGGTAGCTCATAAGGGACCTCTGCATGTATCTCTCCTTGTTATCTGTTCTCAGTCAGTTTTTTATTCCATTCGATGCTTAGCTGAGTTCTTTATCTCTTTATTTGATGCTTAGCATTTCAGGATTGGAGTGTGACTCTGTTTGACTTAGCTTTTCTGATCTTTGCTGTGTAGGGGTGGCATGGTGTTTCTGACTATAGCGCCATGTTGCCCGGAAGTCCTCCAGGAAGATTTCTGTCAACAAATCTTCAACAATCCTCCTTGTATTTTCTGTTATCCACCCCCCTGCCCGGTTCTTGTACTCCAATCACTTATAGGTTATTTCTCTTGATAGAGTTCCACATAACTCTTAGAGTTTCTTCATTTTTTAAAATTCTTTTATGTGATTTTTCCTCAAATAAGTTGGTGTCAAGTGCTTTATCTTCATTGGCACTTATTCTGACTTCCATTCCCTCAGTTCTGCTCCTATGACTTTTTATTGATTTGTCTAATCCTGAAGTTTTATTGTTAATCTTCTGGATTTCTGATTGCTGTCTCTCTGTGGATTCTTACAGCCTATTAAATTTGTCATTATGCTCTTAAATAACCTTTTTAAGTTCCGATACTGCTTTGTCTGTGTTTTCTTTGGGTGTCTCTACATTTTTAAGAATTTCCTTCATAAATAGTGAAGACTTGTGTAATGTAATGTTTTGTATTCTGCCTCTGGTAATTCCAAGAAATTCTCTTCCTCCATAAAATTTGTTGATTATTTATTTTGGTAGTTTACTGAAGCCATCATAATCTGCCTCTTTATGTGACTTGATATTAACTGTTGTTTCTGAGCCATCAATAAGTTATTATAATTCTATTTTATATTTGTTTAGTGTGTCCTATTTTCTTATTTTGTTTTGATATGCCCAAATAGGCTGCTTGTGTGTGCTACTTTGTTTATAGGCACCTTTGAAGCTCTAACGTCCTGTCACCAGGTAGTTATGTCTATTACTGTGTGTCCCCAGAAGTCTGTTAAATTTTCCTGTATGGATTCAGCTTAGGTGTCCAGGCAGTCAGTCACCAAGTGTGTGGTGCAAGCTCTCACCTAAAGCCTCAGAGAGGCATGGGTGATTGGTGTAGGCAGAAGTATCTGGCTGCAGTCAGGGGTCACACGCTGAGAAAGGCAGGGGGCTAATAGCTGCCGCTGAGTGTCTGAAAGGAAAGTGTGTCTCTGTTCCCTAGAGCCAGTAGGTAGGTGAGTTTTGCAGTCCGTCTATGAGCACCCTACTCTGTTGACTGTAAAGACTGGATGGCACCACTTATACTTGGACCCCTGTAGCAGGTGGCTAGGTTGCCTGGGTGGAGCTACCAGTCCTCCAGCCCCTGATGCGGACAGGTAAGTAGCCTGCCTAAAGGGTAGAGTAGTGTCAAACGTCACAAACCTGCCACTTCACAGCTTAAACAGTTGAAGTTAGACTTCAGGTATTTACCCTGTTGTACTGTGGTAGAGAGGGCTTATGCTGTTGAGGTGGGCTCACACAAGTCTATGCAGGGCTGGAAGGTACTCAAAGTCTGCAGACCCCTTATAGCTGTGCCTAGGCAAAGGAACTGTGCCAACACCGAGGTCCTGGCTTAGGGAAGCCGGTAGCTTATTTTTTCCCAGTTTGTTAATTTGTTCCTTCTCCAAGGCCAGGAGAATGGGTCAGGGCGTCTTATGGGATCTACTTCCAGCCCAGGGGACTCACAGATTGCTGAAGCCAGCCGGGACCCAGTGTAGAGCAGGGAGGGAGGAGCTAAATGGGAAAGAGGTTTTTCCCAAGTGGTTTTTTTTTTTTTAATCCCCATGGTAGGCAACACGCAAGTACTTATCTTTATCCACTTGAGTGCTGCTTTTCACCGGTTTGGAGTGGCCAAGTAGACTGTGTTGCAAAATATCTCTTGATGTGGAAAGTGCCTCCCTAGTGAGTGAGCACAGCTGTTTGCCAGCTTCACTGCGCACCCTGAGCTGATCCAGGCTGAAGGGCTGTGGCTCCCACTGGGTCAGGTCAGGCAACTCCTCGCTGCTTCTGAACTGTCTCTCCCCCCACCCCATCACTCACTTCGATTCCTCAACTTTGCCTTGTTCAAGGCTCTTAGATATTCATGTACAATCAATTGACTTGTTTTTTTCAGGTCTTTGTTGTAAGAGGGACATAAGAAGCCATCTGACTACTCAGCCATCTTGGCCCTGCCTCCCTTTTTCTTTCTTATGTATAAGGTTTTCTGTCTCATTATTACTGCCAGTCAGATTCTAAACTCACTAAGGCTTAAGACTGAACCCTTCAAGTTTCTTCTCTAAGAACCATGGTGCCTAGAATAGTGCTGGATGTATAAAGGGCCATCACAATGTGTACTTGTGGATTAAATTTATGCTTTTTTTTTCCTTCGAGAGTGCTACATTCCTTCCTTACAGTCCCTATCACAGTGTCAGGCACAAAGAAGATGCTAGCTAGATTCAGTGAGTTGGACTGAATATGTCCTCTCCAACACCTGTTGTTGTTTTTATATTGTCTGAGAAAGTGCTCTGAGACCATCATGGATATCTATTAAACTTTGCCAGTTTGTGTGTATTTTATGAAATAAGAAAGGTTTTGTGACAAAGTTCTTTTAGTAATAATACCACATGAGTTCAAGCATAAGCTTTACTATTCTGAGACTCTTATTATTTTTATTGAAATCACCATGTTCTATCTCTTTGTTTTCTTTTCCACTGCCCTCCATCCATCCTGCAAAGTATATTTTTTCTATCTTACTATTTAATAACTGTCAATGAAATAGAGCTCAATCCATTTTTAAAGTATACTCTCTGATCAATGGGCTTGTCTTTAAAAATAGTATACTTTCCTGCTGGTTCAGCCACAAAATGAATCCAAGAAAGCAAAGTCTGTCCAGGTCCACAATAAAAGGTTATGATATTATCTAATATGAGGAGTAAACAAGCTGGAAGTCTTCGGAGAGGTGGGAAATTCCTCAGGGCCCCTCCTATTACTGATTCTCAGGCAGTTTCTCTTTGAAAGGCACGTGGGGTGAATGGAAAGGAGAATGGTGTCCATCTTGCTTCTTCTCTGAAGCATCATTTCCAGCATCTCTTGAGTGGTAACCGTCCAAGACAACATAAATCCAATAAAATGTATGCAGAAATAATAAAACTAATCTATAAAATAGTAGCCAGAATGTCCACCCTTGTCCCATACCCTGTAAAAGATTCTTGACAAAAGTCAGGGTGACTCTGAAGATATTATGGATGACAATAAAGTCTTCAAAACATATAGGCAGTATTATTTCAATCTTCAGTTCACTCTTAGCTGAAGATTTAGAGATTGACCGAAAGATTAGAAAGACGCAGTTTCTGAAGTCAGAAGGTCTGGGTTTGACACTTGGATCGGTTAAATGTTGGCTGTGCAGCCTTGAAGAAATCAGCTCACCTCTCTGAGGTTTAGTCTTCTTGTGTGTAAAAAGGAAATAGTAATACCTCTCCTGTCTACTTCATAGGGTTGTTGTAGCAATTAAATAGAATAATTTTTGTGAGAAGTGTATTATAAACCATAAGGGGCTGTGCAATTCGTTGTTTAGTTAACGTAAAGGACTTCAGGAATAATTATTCCCAATTAATGCTGTGAATATCTTGGCACAAAATACGATTTGTGCTAAAAATAATGAAAGAGAGACAGAGAAGGAGGAGAGGAAGGAGAAAGAGATGGGTGGGCAGAAAGGAAGGAAGGAGGGAGAGAGGGAGAAAAGAACACAGAAGGGAAAACAGAAAGAAAGCCAAAAGAGAAAAGGATGGGGTATAAAGTTTTAGGTAAACAGTAAGATATACCTGGAGAAATTCGTGTCCAGAAGCAATCTATCATGTATGAATAGTAGGCACAAATTACTTCATTTCACTGTATGGATGCTATCTAAGTGCCTTCAATTCAGTTCCACCATGTTCCAGAATGAAGTGAGTAAGTGCAATGCAAACTTAATCTATTTGCTTTATAGTGGGGAAGAAAGCCTCCCAGGCACTTTTTAATTATACATCAAAATTTATATTTATTTGTGTAGCAGTGGTGTACTACAGCTGGCTAGAAGTGGTGGGTGAAGGGCGATTATTAAATTTTTAGGAATTTTGAGAGTCAGTTGTTAAACATAGCTATTATTAAATATTAAATCATATAAGCTTACAACTAAATAAATTGTACTAAAGCTAAAGGTAGTTAGTACTCCCATCTATGATTTCATAATTATTTTATTAAAATTTAACTATTAATATTTGTTCTTGAGTTTACCCATATATATTGTATCTATATGGTAAACGCATTATAAATGGTGTGCTGTTGCACATCTCTTCCCAACACTGCATTCAGTGACATCATATCTGTAACTTGAAATCCGTGCATGGTGGGAGAAATATGGGTATCTGCTACAAATTACCCCCCGCCCCTCCTCGTTTGTTGAATATTTACCAGTACACCACTGTATGTGTAGGTAGGTTTTTTTGTTGTAAAGATATATGTAACACAATTTGCCAATTTGAGATTTTTCAAGTGTACACTTTAGTGACACTAATTACATTAATCAAATTGTGCAACCTTCAAAATAACCATTACCAAAATTTTCAACAGAAGTTCAGTGCTTTCTAAACAATGCTTCCCCCTCTTCCCCTCACTTCTGCTCCTGGTAACCACTAATAAAACTTGGTCTCTATATATTTGCCTATTGTAGGTATTTCACATGAGTGAGATCATACAATGTTTGTCCTTTTCTGATTGAGTTACTGAACTTAGGGTAATGTTTCAAGGTTCATCCATTTTGTAGCATATGTCAGGACTTCATTGCTCTTTATGGTCAGGTACTATTCAATTTTATGTATATACCACATTTTGTTTATAATGTCATCTTTTTTTTAATTTTTAGATTATTGTACTTAAGGTGAAGGCTTACAGAACAAATAGTTTCTCACGAAATAGTAGTATACATGTTGTTTTCTGACATTGGTTAACAACCCCAGAACATATTAACCCT
>NW_004444006.1:394920-397151 GCF_000243295.1 Trichechus manatus latirostris | reverse complement strand
TGGAGGTCCTAGCCAGAGCAGTTAGGCTAGAAAAAGAAATAAAGGGCATCCAAATAGGTAGGGAAGAAGTCAAAGTATCTTTATTCGCAGATGATATGATTTTATACACAGAAAATCCCAAGGAATCCACAAGAAAACTCATGGAAGTAATAGAAGATTTCAGCAAAGTTTCAGAATATAAGATAAACATACAAAAATCAATTGGATTCCTTTACACCAACAAAGAGAACCTTGAAGAGGAAATAACCAAATCAATACCATTTACAACAGCCCACGAGAAGATAAACTACCTAAGAGTAAATATAACCAGAGATGTAAAAGAACTTTACATAGAAAACTGCAAGACACTACTGCAAGAAACTAAAGGAGACCTGCATAAGTGGAAAAATATACCTTGCTCATGGATAGGAAGACTCAACAAAGTGAAAATGTCAATTCTACCCAAAGCAATCTACAGATACAATGCAATTCAGATCCAAACTTCAGCATCATTTTTTAATGAGATGGAGAAACAAATCACCAACTTCATATGGAAATGGAAGAGGCCCTAAATAAGTAAAGCACTACTCAAGAAGAAGAACAAAGTGGGAAGCCTTACACTACCTGATTTTGGGACCTATTATACTGCTATGGTAGTCAAGACAGCCTGGTACTCGTACAACAACAGATACATAGACCAATGGAACAGAGTTGAGAATCCAGATATAAGCTCATCCACCTATGAGCAGCTAATATTGGACAAAGGCCCAAAGTCCATTAATTGGGGAAAAGACAGTCTCTTTAACAAATGGTGCTGGCATAATTGTATATCTATATGCAAAAAAAATGAAACAAGACCCATACCTCACCCCATGTACAAAAACTAACTCAAAACGTATCAAAGACTTAAATATAAAATTGAAAACAATAAAGATCATGGAAGAAAAATTAGGGACAACGCTAGGAGCCCTAATACATGACATAAACAGAATAGGAACCATAAGTAACAATGTAGAAGCACCAGAAGAGAGACTAGAAAAATGGGAGCTCCTAAAAATCAAACACTTATGCTCATCCAAAGACTTCATCAAAAGAGTAGAAAGACAACCTATAGACTGGTAAAAAAAATTTTGGCTACAAGAAATCCGATTAGCGTCTAATCTCTAAAATCTACAAGATACTGCAAAACCTCAACAGCAAATAGATAAATAACCCAATTAAAAAATGGGCAAAGGATATGAACAGGAACTTCACCAAAGAAGATATTCAGGCGGCTAAAAGACATATGAAGAAATGCTCACTATCAGCAGCCATTAGAGAAATGCAGATGAAAACTACAATATGTTCTCACCCTAGCAAGGCTAGCATTAATCCAAAAAAAAAAAAAACACAAAATAATAAATGCTGGAGAGGTTGTGGAGAGACTGGAACACTTTTACACTGTTGGTGGGAATGTAAAATGGTACAACCACTTTGGAAATCAATTTGGTGTTTCCTTAAAAAGCTAGAAATAAAAGTACATTACGATCCAGCTATCCCTCTCCTTGGATTATATCCTAGAGAAATAAGAGCCATCACACGAATAGATATATGCACCCCCATGTTCATTGCAGCACTGTTTGCAACAGCAAAAAGATGGAAGCAACCTAAGGGCCCACCGACGGACGAGTGGATAAACAAATTATGGTATATCCACACAATGGAATATTATGCAACAGTAAAGAAGAACAATGAAGCTGTGAAACATTGTATAACATGGTGGAAGCTGGAACTTATTATGCTGACTGAATTTAGTCACAGAAGGACAAATACTGTATAAGATCATTATTATAAGAACTCAAGAAAAGGTTTAAACACAGAAGAAAACATTCTTTTATGGTTACGGGGGTGGGGAGGGAGGGTGAGGGTTATTCACTAACTAGATAGTAAATAAGAATCATCTTAGGTGAAGGGAAGGACAGCACACACTACCGAGGAAGTCAGCACAACTGGACTAATCCAAGCTAAGACGTTTCCTGAATACAATCAAACACTTTGAGAGACAGAGTAGCAGGGATAGGAGGTCTGGGGACCATGCTTTCAGGGGACATCTATGTCAACTGGCATAACAAAGCTTATTAAGAAAATGTTCTGCACCCTACATTGGTGAGGGGCGTCTGGGGTCTTAAACGCTTGGAAGCGGCCATCTAAGATGCATCAATTGGTCCCAACCGCTTAAAGTAAAGGAGACCGAAGAACACCAAAGACACAAG
>NW_004444006.1:381498-393511 GCF_000243295.1 Trichechus manatus latirostris | reverse complement strand
ATTTCATTTCTTATTTGGGTTATTTGTATCCTCTCCTGTTTTTCTTTTGTCAATTTTTCCAGTGGTTTCTCGATTTTGTTGATCCTTTCAAAGAACCAACTTTTGGTTTTGTTATTTTTATTATTTTCTATTCTCTATTTCATTAATTTCTGCTCTCATCTTTATTATTTCCTTTCTTCACGTGGCTGTGGGCTTTTTTTGATGCTCTCTATTTGTTCAAGTTGTGTAGCTAGTGTTTGATTTTGTCCCTTTTTTCTTTTTGGATGTGTGCTTCTATTGCTATAAATTGACTTCAGAGCACTGCCTTTGCTGTGTCCCAAAGGTTTTGGTATGGTATGTTTTCATTCTTGTTTGATTCTAGGAATTTTTTTTATTCCATCTCTGATTTCTTCTATTATTCAGTGGTTTTTCAGCAAGGTGTTATTCAGTTTCCATGTGTTTTGTTTTCGTTTTTCCTTTCTCTTCCTGTTTTTAATTTCTACTTCAATGACATTGTGATAAGAGAAGATGCTTTGTATCATCTCAGTGTTTTGGATTTTGTGACCTAAGATGTGGTCTATTCTGGAGAACATTCCAAGTGCATTGGAAAAGAATGTGTACTTTGCAGCTTTTTGGTGGAATGTTCTGTATATTTCTCTGAGATCAAGTTGGTTGATTATGGCCTTTAGATCCTCTGTATCTTTGTTGAGTTTTTTTCTAGATATTCTATCCTTTACAGAAATTGGTGTGTTGAAGTCTCCTACTATTATTGTGGAACTAACCATTTCTCTTTTCAGTGCTGTTAGAGTTTGTTTTATATATTTTCGAACCCTGTCACTGGGTGCATACATATTTATTATGGTTATGTCTTCATAGTGGATTATCCTTTTAATCATTATATAATGCCCTTCTTTGTCTTTTATGGTGGATTTTATTTTAAAGTCTATTTTATCTGAGATTATTATTGCCATTCCTCCTCTTTTTTGGTAGCTTTTTGCTTGATATATTGTTTTCCATCCTTTGATTTTTAATATATTTATGTCTTTGTTTCTAAGGTGTGTCTCTTGTGGACAGCATATTGATGGATGCTATTTTTTCATCCTCTCAGTCACTCTCTGTCTCTTTATGTGTGCATTTAAGCCTTTTACATTCAGTGTGATTATTGATACGTGTGAGTTCATTGGTGTCATTCTGTAGTGCTTTTTTGTGGTGCTGAAGTTTTCTTTGTTCCTCTTACTCTTCTGTGGTGAATTCCTTTTTTATGTATTTTTTGTTTGTTTCTTTCTTTTTTGTAGATTTTGTGTTTACTGAAACTATGTTTTTCTTCTTTATTTTGATGAGTACATTTGTTAACTTTCTTTGTGGTTACCTTGAAATTTACCCCTATGTTCCTAAATTTAAACCAGTCTTTTATCACTTGATATTGCCTTGACTTCCTCTCCATTTGAAATTTCTATACCTACACTACTTATTCCCTTTTTATTCTTTTGATATTGTTGTAATTTACAGATTGACATCTCTGGTTCCCTGTCCTAAGTTTTTTAGTTTTGTTTAATCCTTGAGAGTTCATTATCTAGGTTGGTATCTGGCTGATGTTGTCTTATGCGTTAAATTCAGGTTTTTATCTGATGTTGTTGGTTCTCTAACTGAAGGGCTCCCTTTAATAATTCTTGTAAGTTTGGTTTGGTTTTTATATATTCCTTTAATTTCTGTTCATCTGGAAATGTCCAATTTCACCATCACATTTGAGTGAGGGTTTTTCAAGATGTATTATTCTTGTTTGGTGGTCTTTTTTCTCTAAGGTTTTCTATATGTCATCTCATTGCTTTCTTGCCTGCATGAGCTTAGTCTTATTGTTTCCCCTTTGTATGCGACTTTTCATTTTCCTCAAGCTGCTCTCAGGATTCTTTCTTTGTCTTCAGTTTTAGCGAGGATGATTATGATACGTCTTGGTGTTTTTCTTTTGGGGCCTATCCTACATGGGTTTCATTGAGCTTCTTGAATAGTCAGCTTTTTGTCTTTCATGATATTAGGGAAATTTTCTGTCAGCAAATCTTCAATGATCATCTCTGTGTTTTCCATTTTCTCACCCTGTTCTGGAACTCCAATCACATGCAAATTTTTGCTTTTTGATTGTATCCCACGTTGTTCTCAGGGTTTCTTCGTTTTTCTTCATTCTTTTCTCTGATCTCTTCCATTGTTTTTTCTGTTTTTTCCATGATTCTGTCTGCATTTCCCATGATTTTGTCTATTTTTACTTAAGTTTGTCTACATTCCCCTTCATCTGTTGGAATACCATGAATATTAGAGTTCTGAAGTCCCTATTAGGTAGTTCCAGTGCCTTTTCTTCTAGCAGAAGCTTATCTGGTGTTTAATTTTGGTTGCTTTCTGTATCCATCCTGTCCTGTTTTTTATGTTTTGATATTGTCTGCTCTCTCTGGGACATTCAGGAATTATTTTATTCACTTATTGATTGTAAATTTGATTGTTTTATCTTGCATTTTTTGTTTAATTTTTTATGTCTGGGCAGGCGGGATTAGAGTGTTTTGTTGCTTGCTCTCCTATGGGCATGATACTTCTCACCACCTTATCTAGGAGGGCAGGGTTGGTCACTCAGCTATGGTGCAACTGGGTGGGTCTAACAGGGGTGGAGGGGCAAGGATGGGTAGTTTGTGGCATGAACTTTGGCGATGGGGAAGGGCTGAGGGACCAGTTCATGGCTGGGTTGGGGGGACTGCATTGGTACAAGGGGTGTGACATTTGGCACACAGTGCAGATAGGCAGGAGGGAAAGGAGATGTGATGTGTAGAACTAAGTGGGTGAGTGAAAGAAGAGAATGAAGAGATAAACCACAGCAAAAAAGTGACAAAAAAGGTAAAAAAAATGAAGCTAAAAAAGTAAATAAAATGGCATTGTGGTAAGATTTGAGGGTTGAGACAAGGCAGACCTAGCATGGCCGTGTGCTGGTGGCTCTTGTCTGGAGCAGTGTGGCTCAGCTTGTCAAGACGGGGCATGGGTGGTGCACGGGCTAGGTGGGCGGGAAAAAGGAAAGGAAATACAGGACAGAGAGAGAAGAAACCAACCAACAAATAAATATAATAAAAACAACAACAAAAACATGGTGGTGTGTGTGCCAGCTGTTGTTGAATCTATGAATTGCTTTAGGTAATATTAATATGTTAACAGTATTAAGTCTTCTGCTTCATGAGCAATGAATGCCCTTCCATTTATTCAGGTGTTGTTTAATTTCTTTCAGTAATGTATTCTATATTTCAGTGTGCAAGTCTTTCACCTTGTGGTTAAATTTATTCCTAGATATTTTATTCCTTTAGATGCTATTGTAAATGAAATTGTTTCTTTAATTTATTTTTCAGGATAGTCTTTGATGTTGTATAAAAACACAAAAAGATTTTTGTGTGTTGACCTTGTATCCTGCTCCTTTGCTGAAATCGTTTATTAGTTGAAAGATTTTTTTCTTTTTTAATAATTTATTGCCTTTTTGTTGTTAAAAATATACACAGCAAAACATATACCAATTCAACAATTTCTACATATATGATTCAGGGACGTTGATTACCTTCCTCGGGTTATGCAACAATCTCATTTTTCTTTTCTGAATATTTCCTTCCCTATTAACAAAAACTCACTGCCCCCTAAGCGTCCTATCTAACCCTGACATTTGCTGTTGTCAATTTGATACCATATCAATAGTTCTTAAAAAGGGTACAATGCTTAAGGTAGACACTATTTACTAATTAAACTAAACTATGGTTTGGTTTGAAAACAACTTCAAGGGATATTTTTCATTTAAGGTACAATGATCACCTTAGGGTAATAGTTACACGAGTTCCTCCAAGCCTCAATGGTTCCAGAAAATCTGAATTCCTTGAGAAATTGAAATGCTGTTGGACATTTTCTCCCTTTTTGATTGTGATTATTCTATAAAACACTTGATCCAATGTTCAGTAATGGTAGCTGGGCACCATCCAGTTGTTCTGGTCTCATGGAAAAGGAGGCAGTTGTCCCTAAAAAGATAAAATACTTACAAATAATTCTAACCAGAGACGTAAAAGATGTATACACAGAAAAGTACAAAAAGCTATTGCAAGAAACCAAAATAAACATACACCAATGGAAAAACATACCATGATCATGGAAAGGAAGACTTAACATCGTAAAAATGTAAATTCTACCCAAAGTGATCTACAGATATAATGAGATCCCGATCCAAATACCAACAGAAGTCTTTAATGAGATGGCAAGACTAACATTCAACTTCATATGGAAAAGATAGGGGCCCTGGATAAGCAAAGTATTATTGAAGAAAAAGAGCAAAGTAGAAGGCCTCACACTACCTGATCTCAGAGCCTACTATACACCCACAGTAGTCAAAACAGTCTGGTACTGGTACAATGACAGACACATAGGTCAATGGAACAGAATCAAAAACCCAAATGTAAATCCATCCACCTATGGTCACTTGATCTTTGACAAAGGACCAAAGTCCATGAAATGAGGAAAGACAGTCTTTTAAACAAGTGCTGCTGGCAAAACTCTATGTCCATCTTTTAAAAAAGAAATGAAACAGGGCCCATACCTCACACCATACACAAAGACAAACTCAAAATATATCAAAAATCTATATATAAAACCTAAAACAATAAAGATCTTGGAAGAAAAAATAGGGACAACACTGGGGCACTAATACATGACATAAAGAGGATACATACCATAACTAACAATGCACAAACACCAGAAGACAAACTAGATAACTGGGAGCTCTTAAAAATTAAACACTTGTGTTCATCAAAAGACTTCACCAAAAGAGTAAAGTGAGAGCCTACAGACTGGGAAAAAAATTTTTGGCTACAACATATCCAACAAGGGTTCAATCTCTAAAACCTATTGAATACTTCAACAACTTGTCTTAGGCTGGGTTCTCTAGAGAAGCAAAACCAGTCAAGTGTATAAATATATATAGAGAGAGTATATCAAGGAAAAACCTCTCGTGATTGTAAAGGCTAGAACTTCCCAAGTCTATGGATCAGGGTAGAGGCCTCTCCCAAGTCACACAGCTGCAGAAGCTGCCAAGCCCAAGATCGGCGACCATGGCAGGTTGTTTAAACTCCTGGTGCTGGTTTTCCACTGGATACCATCTGGTTCTTCACCAGGTTATTAAGTAAGAGAGATATTCTCATCAATCACATTGCCGAAGTGAGCAGACTCAATGTACATCAACATTTTAGCCCGAGTTCTTCTTTGCCTTTTAAGAGTGTAAGACAATAGAAGATAGATTTTATTGTGCCTAATGCTGTCAGGATGCAGACGAAGAATATTACTATTCCTTGCAATAGTGATCTAGCCCATGTACTTACTCCTGATGGTAACCAAACAAATAAATCTGGTGTTTGTAAGAGTGTTACAATGTGAACCAAGTAGCTTGCTGTCCAATCTATGTATATCTTGTCTACAGCACAGATTAATACTTTCTTGGACTAATAAAAAAACTAAAGCTATTTTGTTATCTCATGTTAACTTGGCTTATGAGATCAGAGATTACTGTTTTGCTTCCATCTCACTACAACTTCATCTGTATTTGTGCCACAATGCTTGATAAATTTATTAAAGATTTCTCCACTTCAAATATACCATAAGCAGGAATTAAAGCTACCAACCATACCCTGAATTTTGGACCAATGAGTTTTCTTCTGACTTTCATTTTACGATGTGTAACAATTTAACATTACTTTTCAATATTTACTAGCATCATTATTATGAATATCCAAAGGTAATCCTAAAGTTCTCAAACTGCATTGCCCACATATTCGTCAGGAATCTAAACAAGAGATTGCCCACACAAATTCACTATCAGTTGGAAAGAGATTATCTACATTAGTATAGTTGGATCTACAACACAGTAACATATATCCATAAGGAACACTCAAAGTTTGTCTAGAGGAAACGGAAAATACAGAAAAATTTACATGAGACAAACAAGTTTTCGTTAAAGAATACATGATTAGCACGATCGTATAGGATGGAACTCTCCTGTTGGAGGTCTGTAGTTAATCTCTTTAAAACATACTAAGTGTTCTCCCTGAGGGCAACCTGTCCCTCCTTGGTTTACTTATTAACAGTCATGGGTCACTTTCTCGGAAGCAGAAGTGGAACCTAAGACAAAATGGAGTCTTAGCCATGATGCTGAGCTCTTCTGAGAATCTGGTTTCTTTAAGATACATAATTTTCTGTATAGTAAGAGGGTGACAGTTTGATTACAAACATTAGACAGGTATTTCATACGACACTGTCTTGAAGACTAATTAAACTGATTACTGATTTATCCTAAACATAACTCACGGTATGATCTTTGAAATTAGTTTCCTAAAACAGACTGAATTCTTCAAAAAATGCACAATTCCCAGAGCAAAATGGTCTTACTAGTTCGTCTGGACTATTGTTTAAATCAAAAGTGACTTCAGGAACCAGTTTTTTTTTTCCCCAAAAAAATTTGAGGTTCAAAAGCACATTCAAAGAAGATGGCCTGTGTGGGCTGCCCCAACCTTCATGAAGGCCAGAACTCTGGATTCCTGGAGAATTACACGCATCTCTCTCATCATTGTTTCCTTTGGATCATGATCTTGCTATAGAATCTTTTATCAAAAATTTTCAAAAAATGGAAATTGGTCTCCATCTGATTTTTAAGCTCTCAGACACCATACAGAGAACTAGGAGGTACAATAGAAACACTAACAATAATATTAACCAATTGTCTGAAATAACCTATGAAACCATGACCGTAAGGTCTTTGAACCAAGGAAACGAATCTCATGAGGCGTTTGTTTATACATAATCAGCATCAGTAACTGCTTTGCATGTGCCTCAACAGCAACGACATTCTGCAAAACCTCAGATTGAGTATTAATATAAATACAGCAACATTTATCTATTAAAGTACAAAGTGTTCCCTGAGAGAACTAATAGGAAATCTAATGCTGTTCTATTTTATAAAATCATAGCTCAAATTTCAGACACTTCTATGGTTATATCTGCAACTATTGTAAATTTACCAATAGAAACTTCTAATGTAAGAGATACAATATCTAAACCCATTAGTTAGATAATTTAGGAGAAAGGAAAATGATTTCTTATATCCAGAAAGTAGGACCTTAAAGCATCAGAATATTCCCACATAAAACCCATAGTGTCCTTTAGTTTACTCAGTCTTATATAGTTAATTTCTGTTCCACGTAATTCTGGATCAGCCACAGTCTGCGTGAGCCTAACAGCTTCTTCATAAGTGTTCTGGAAATCTTGAATGCGTCTACTCACAGTCTTTTTTGCAAGTCCAATATAGTCCATCTTTTTGCTGAGATATTTTGCTCATACGTTCTCAGCAAATCAGCAAAGTAAAAACTTACCTGCAGGTGACAAAACTTAATATGGCCATAATTAATTTATAAAAATAATACTCTTATAGTTAAAGACCTGATAATTAATTACAAGCACAACATAAAGGTCAAATGAAATCAGTTAAAAAAAAAAAAAAAAAAAAAACCTTAGATAAAAAATATTTCTAGATATAACCATTAACCGTATTTTTAAAAAGCTTCAGATATAATACATAATAGTCATGAGACAAAATACCAGATAGTTAGGACGTATCAAGAATATACCAAGATTATCAAATCTCTAAATACCTAAAGAGTAATAAAAAAAACTTTATAGGTAAATGATGTGAATTCCCAGTCAAACCATTGGCTTTGATGATGCTAGATTCAAAAAATAAATTTCTGACCAAGTTAACAATAAAGAAATAATAATAAAATTATGACATAATATTACATGTTTGCTGTCTAATACCAGACAAATAACATAGAGGAAATACTGTTTAACCCAAAGAGAATCAGGCACTTCTCTTGATTCCGAAAACATGTTACATGTAATTTACAACATATTTTAAAAAATTATTTAGCACTTTTTCTTTATAAAAAATCTTTATGACTTTCCACAAAGTTTCAGAGTTGTCAGGAGTTGATTATAAGTCACTGAGAAACAATACTTAAAGTTATTTAACCAAAGATCTTAAAGTAAAAACTTTAGCTTTCTTTTCTAAAAACCATTTGGCATGGTTTTCGGCTCAGGAATTTTATTTTAATGAGGTCAAACCTCTGTCTTTGAGGCAGATTGCACAAATAAATTAACCTTTTAACTCAGAAATCAAAGAAAATCATGTTACTTTAAAAGCAAGAAACGCAATTATTTGTTTTACATGCCATTTAATATTAAAACTCCTAAAACTTTTCTAGGTTAAACCTTTGAACTTTAGTCAGACAGAGAGGCGGGGCCAAGATGGCAGAGTAGTCAGACACTTCCATTGGACCCTCTTACAACAAAGACCAGAAAAAACAAGTGATTCAATTATATATGCCAATCTGGGAACCCTGAACATCAAATGCAGAGTTGAGGAATGGGACTGAGTGGCAGGGAAGGGAGAGATGATTCGGAAGCAGTGAGGAGTTGCCAAACCTGACCCGTTGAGAGCGTGAGCCCTTCAGGACTGAGAAGCTTGTGGGTGAGCGGTGAGGAAGGCAAGCTGCAGTGCTCGGGAGGCACGTTTCCCGCACCGGGAGAGACCCAGCACCAGAGAGTCTACAGAGCCACCCAGAACCAGTGAAAAACAGCCATCACTGGTGAAAGATAAGTACTTGTGTACCACTTACTGCGCTGATCAAAAACACCCCCTTAGGGGAAAAAAAACCCTCTCTCCCATTTACCTCTCCACTCCCTACTCTGAACTGGCTCCCAGAACTGCATCAGCAACTGCTGAGTCCCCTGGGCTGGAAGTAGGATGCTTCACACGTCAAGAGCCATTCTCCCTGACTTGGAGAGTGAACAAATTAACAAAAAGGGGGAAAAATAAACCGCCGGTTCCCCTAATCCAGGAACCCAGGGTAGGCACATCTCCTTTGCCTAGGCACAGGCATAAGGGATCCACGGACTTTGAGTGCCTTTCACCCTGCATAGATTTGTGTGGGCCCATCTCAACAGCCTAGGCTCTCATTACACCAGTACACCACGGTATATACCGGAACTCTAATTTCAACTGTTTCAGCTGTGGGGTGGCAGGTTCTTGACATTTGACACTGCTCTGCCCATTAAGCAGAGTCTTCACCTACCCACGTCAGGGGCCTGAGGACTGGTGGCTCAACCCACGCCACCTGACCAACTCTGATAGGGGCCAATGAATAAGAAGTGCCCCCCAGGACTTACAGCCAACAGCATTAGGTGCTCATAGTCCGGCTGCAAATCCCACCCACCTACACACTCTAGGGAAGAGGGACACGTCTTCTGCCTGGACACTCGGAGGTAGTGGTCAACTCACTGCCTTGCTCAGAGTGTGTCCCCAAGGTTCAGCCAGATGCCTGTGCCTACATCAATCACCCATGCTTGTCTAAGACTATATGTGAGAGCCTACACCACACACTCGGTGGCTATCTACCTGGGCACCTGAGCTAAATCCATACAGGAGGAGTGGGTGGACTCCTGAGCTTACATACATAGTAACAGATCTAACCAGCTGGTGACAGAACATTAGCACTTCATAGGTGCCAATAATCAAACTAGCTCATAAGAGCAGCCTATTTGGGCATATCAAAATAAAACAAGAAGCTATGGCACAGTAAGAAAACTTAAATAAATATAATAACTTATTGATGGCTCAGAGACAACAGTCAATATCATATCACATAAAGAGGCAATCCATGATGGCTTCAGCAAGCTCCCAAAATACACAATCTAGAAATTTTTCAGAGGAGGAAAATTTCTTGGAATTACCAGAGGCAGACTACAAAAGATTAATATACAGAACTGTTCAGGAAATTAAGCAAAAAGCAGAACACACAATAGCGGAAATTAAAAAGATAAGAGCATAATGACAAATTTACCTGGCTGGAAAAATCAATACAGAGACAGCAGTCAGAAATCCAGAAAATTAACAATAAAATTTCAGAATTAGATAACTCAATAGGAAGTCATAGGAGCAGAATTGAGGCAATGAAAGTCAGAGTTAGTGAGATTGAAGACAAAGCACTTGACACCAAATTATTTGAGGAAAAATCAGATAAAAGGATTAAAAAAATGAAGAGACACTAAGAATCATGTGATACTCTATAAAGAAGAATAACATATGAGTGATTGGAATTCCAGAATGGGGGGGGGATAACACAAAATAAAGAGAGAATTGTGCAGAAAACTTCCTTGGTATCACGAAAGATGACAAGATATCTATCCAAGACGCTCATCAAACCCCACGTAAAGTAGATCCCAAAAGAAATTCACCAAGACATATTATAATAAAACTTGACACAACCAAACATAAAGAGAGAATTTTAAGAGTGTCTAGGGATAAAAAAAAAAAGTCATCTACAAAGGAGAGTCAAAACAAATAAGCTAGGACTACTCAGCAGAAACCTTGCAGGCAAGAGGGCAATGGGATGATATATATAAATCTTTGAAGGAAAAAAAAAATGTCAGCTAAGAATTATATATCCCGCAAAACTGTCTCTCAAAACTGATGGGAAATTAGGGCATTTCCAGATAAACAGAAGTTTAGGGAATTTGCAAAAACCCAAACAAAATTACAAGAAATACTAAAGGGAGTCCTTAGGTTAGAAAATCAGTAAAATCAGATAACAACCCAAGACTAGAACACAGAACAAAGCAACCAGATATCAACACAGATAGGGAAGTCACAAAAGTAAATCAAAGCCAAAACAATGAAAATAGAGTAACAGATGTCAATACGTAAAAGATGACAACATTAAAACAAAAAAAGAGGAACTTAAAAAATGTAGACATAGATTTTTCATATGGACAGGAAGTCAAAACAATATAAAGAAATAAAACACTGGTATAAACTTAGAAGAATAGGGGTAAATATTAAGGTAACCACAAAGAAAACTAAGAAACCTACAAGTCAAAAAAAAAAAAACTAGAAAGATATAAAGACACTGCAAACACAATATCAACAGCAATGAAAAAGAAGAAAAGAAAATACATAAAGAAAAATGACTAAGCACAGAAAATTAAGTGGAAGAAACTGTGAACTAATCACAAAGACATCAAAATGACAGCATTAAATCATATCTATTGATAATTACACTGAATGTAAATAGATTAATGCACCAATAAAGAGACAGAGAGTGGCAGATTGGATTTAAAAAAAAGATACATCTGTATGCTGCCTACAAGAGACACAACTTACACTTAAAGACACAAACTAAAACTCAAAGAATGGAAAAATATATCAAGCAAACAACAGTGAAAAAACAGCAGGAGTGGCAATATTAATCTCTGACAAAATAGAATGTAAAGTAAAATCCACCACAACGGATAAAGAAGGACACTATATAATGATTAAAGTGTCAATACACCAGGAGGACATAACTATGATAAATATTTACGCACCCAATGACAGGACCCCAAAATACTTAAACTCTAACAGCAGTGAAAATAGAGATAGGCAGATCCACAATAGTAGTAGGCATCTTCAACTCACCAGTTTCGGTGAAGGACTGAACATCCAAAAAGAAGCTCAACAAAGGCATGGAGGTGCTAACTGCTACAATCAACTAACTTGATCTCATAGACATATACCGAACACTCCACCCAACAACAGCCAAGTATAATTTCTTTTCCAATTCACATGGATAATTCTCCAGAATAGACCACATATTAGGGCATAAAGCAAGCCTTAACAAAATCCAAAGCATTGAAATACTTCAAAACTTCTTTTCTGACCATAAAACCATAAAAGTAGAAATCAACAACAGAAAAAGCAAGGAAAAAAAAATCAAACAAATGGAAACTGAACAACACCTTGCTCAAAACTACTGAGTTAGAGAAGAAATTAAGGATGGAATAAAGAAATTCATAGAATCAAACGAGAATGAAAACACATCCTACCAGAACCTTTGGGACACAGCAAAAGCAGTGCTCAGAGGTCAGTTTATAGCAATAAATGCACACATCCATA
>NW_004444006.1:373513-381398 GCF_000243295.1 Trichechus manatus latirostris | reverse complement strand
CATAATGAAAATATTAACCCTACAAATGGAACAAGTGGGAAGAGAGCAGCAAAAGAAGCCCTCAGGCGCCAGAAGAAAGGAAATAATAAGGATTAGAGCAGAATTAAATGAAATAGCAAATAGAAAAACAACTGAAAGAGTTAACAAGACCAAAAGCTGGTTCTTTGAAAAGATCAGCAAAATTAATAAACCACTGGCCAAACACACAAAAGAAAAACAGGAGAGGAAGCAGATAACCCATATCAAAAGTGAGATGGGTGATATCACAACAGGCCCAACTGAAATTAAAAGAATCCTAAAAGGAAACTATGAAAAATTGAGACTTCCAGGCAACATGGCACTCTAGGCAGAAGCACCAAGCTGTCCCTCCAAAGCAAAGATCCAAAAATCTAAGCCAAACAGAGAAAACAGCAATCCTGAAACCCTAAGAATCAAATGAAGAGATAAAGAACTCAGGGAAGCACCAAATAGAATAAGAAACTGACAGAGAACAGAGAACATGTAGAAATGCATGCAGAGGACCCTATCAGCTACGGCAGCACGGATCTGCCATCTTGGACTCCTATCAGAGACCAGCCAACAGGGGGTAAGAGAAAGCAGCTTCAAGGAGCTTCTAGCAGGAGACAGAACAATCAGTAACCAGCGATATACACTTTCCCGTCCCCTACCTTTCTTCATCCCAACTCGGCCTCCTCTGCTTCCTGCGGCCACAGTCTCTTGCCTGTGAATCAACAGCTGTTTAGATTCCAGCCGCCTGCACTGGCCGACTCCCTGCAATTTGTTGAATGCTAGTGTTGCTTTTTTCTGCTTCTTTTGATTTCTTCCTTACCACTCATCACCTCCTCCTCCTTTCTCTCAAATACCTGGCTCCTTGAATCATGTTTGCTTCTTCCCAAAAGGCTGTGAAACTCCGCTCAAATGTGAAACTACTTCCCGGTCTGTGTAGCCATGCTGGTGGGATCCCGGGGCTTTTTTGTTTGTTTGTTTTGAATTGTTTATTTGTTTTCTTTCTTTTTCTTGAATTGGGAGACCGTTTGAGCAGGACAGTACTGCGCGGGTTAGGACTTACAGCCTCAGCTTGCACAGACGCGTAGAGGGATCTCTGAGGACATTTATTTTTTCATTTTTTTTTTCTGTTTTGGCAGGAGGGTTTCTTGTTTTTTTTTCCCCTTTTTTGTCTTTCTTCATTACTCACTTTCTCGTCTCTCTATTCCTTCCTTCACTTCCTGTCCCCTGAATATGTGGTGCTGAGTGACACCTCTATGCTTTCTAGCCAGACTGTACTTCACAGCCTAGAAGCAACTTCTCCAGACCTCGTAGCTGCACCGGTGGGATCCCTGGGACCTTTTCTTTCTTTTGTCTTTCTAAATTTATTTATTCATTTTTTCTTTTCTCTTTTTTGTTTCTTTGTTTTTTTTTTGGCACCTGTTCCTTTCCCCTCTCTCTCCTCTCTCCCATACCCATCTTAGCTCCACACATCACAATCCCCCCCTCCATGCTGCCTACCTACACTGTGCACTTAACATCACACTTCAAAGTAGCACAGGCATGACTTACAGGAACCTGCCGTGCACTGATGACCAGCCCGCCCTGGTGACTGTAGTAACTGCCACAAACAACCCATCAAAGCAAATCCTCTTCAGCTAGACCTGCCTACTATACCATATCTGAGCAAATGACCCTGCCAATTGGAGAAAGAAGTGAAAAGTATCCTGCCCACAGATGAGCAAACAACAAAGAACACACAGCCCACATGCTCAGACATAGCCAAATGAAACAAACAAACAAAAAAAGATGAAGTAAACAAACCTACAATCAGTAAACAAAAAAAATAACTACTGAATGTCCCAAAGACAGCAGACAATATCAAAACATTTACAAAAACAGGACAGTATGGTTCCAGTAGGGGTCCAAAATAAAACAGCAGATGACTTTTCAGTGGAAGAAAAGACACTAGAATTACCTGAAAGGGAATTCAAATATCTAATTCTCAGAATTATCTAAGAGCTGAAGCAAAAAGCAGACAAAAACGAGGAAAAAATACACAAATTAATGGAAAAGGAAGACAAATTCATGGAAAATACAGACAAAAATGGAAGAATTCAGGAAAATAATACAGGAACTAAATGAAAAAATAAATTCACAGCTAGAAATCATACAAAATCAACAATTAGAAATCCAAACGATAAACAACAAGATTTCAGAAATGGACAATGTCACAAAAGGGCTAAGGAGCAGATTTGAAATAGTGGAAGACAGGATCACCAAAATAGAAGACAAACACTTGGATACAACCCTGTTTCAGGACAACTCAGAAACAAGACCGAAGAAAAATGAAGAAACCCTGAGAATTATGTGGGGTACAATCAAAGCAAAAATTTTCGAGTAATCGGAGTTCCAGAACAGGGGGAGAAAACAGAAAACACAGAGAAGATCACTGAAGAACTGCTGACAGAACTTTCCCAATACCATGAAAGATGAAAAGCTGGCCATCCAAAAAGCTCAACGAATCCCATATAGGATAGACCCCAAAATAAAATCACCAAGGCTTATCATAATCACACTCACCAAAACGATTGAGAGTAGCTTGAGAAAAACAAGAAGTCACATACAGAGAAAAAAAAAAAACTAAGCTCAGCTTATTTGGCAGGCACCATGCAAGCAAGAAGGCAATGGGATAACATATATAAAAGCTTGAAAAAAAAATTGCCAGCCAAGAGTAATATATCCTGCAAAACTCTCATTCGAATATGATGAGGAAATTAGGACATTTCCAGATAAACCGAAATTAAGGGACTATGTTAAAAAAACAAACCAAACTTACAAGAATTATTAAAGGGAGTCCGTCGATCTCAGAACAAACAATTTCAGTTCACAGGCTGAATCTAGGACACAGGATCTTACTAGCCAGATACCAATCTAGGAAATGAACGCTTAAGGACTATCCAAATCCAAAAGAAATACAACAGGGAATCAGAGCAGTTAATCTGTAAGTGACAACAACATCAGAACAATAAAGAGCGAATAAACGGTGTAGGTATAGAACCTTCTAATGGAGAGGAAGGCAAGTAGATACCAAGTAATAATAGACTGGTTCAAATCTCGGAAGATAAGGGTAAATTTCACGGGAAAAACAAAGACAGTTAACAAACCTACTCATAAACATAAACAGGAAAAACATAAAATCTCAGTAAAAACAAACATACAAAAACAAAAGAAATGAAAAAAATCCACAAACAAAAGTAATTCAGCACAGGAGAGTAAGAAGAACAAAGAAAACGTCAGCATTACAAAAAAAGCACCACAAAATGACAACAATAAACACACATCTATCAATAATTACACTGAATGTAAATGGACTCAATGCACCCATAAAGAGACGGAGAGTGACAGAATGGATAAGAAAACAGGATCCATCAGTATGCTGTCTACAAAGACACACCTTAGAAACAGAGATGTGAATTTATTAAAAGTCAAAGTTTGGAAAAAAATACACCAAACTAACAACTACCAAAAAAGAACAGGAGTGCAAATTCTAATCTCAGATAAAATAGACTTTAAAACAAAATCTACCATAAAAGACAAAGAAGGACACTATATAATTATTAAGCGAATGACCCCTCATGAAGACATAACCATAATAAACATCTACACATCCAATGACAGGGCTCCAAAATACATAAAACAAACTCTAACAGCACTAAAAGGAGAAATTGACAGTTCCACAATAATAGTAGGAGACTTCAACACACCACTCTCACTAAAGGCCAGAACATCTAAAAAGAAATGCAGAAAACATACAGAAGAACTAAAGGGCACAATCACCCAATATGACCTCATAGACAAAGATAGAACACGCCGTCCTACAGCTGCAAAGTACACATTTTTTTCCAGTGCACATGTAACGTTCTCCAGAATAGATCACATCTTTGGCCACAGAGCAATCCTCAACCAGATCCAAAACGTTAAGATAATACAAAGTATATTCTCTAACCACAATACAATCAAGGTAGAAATTAACAACAGAAAGAGCAAGGGAAAAAAATCAAATACACGGAAACTGAATAACACTCTGCTTACAAACCACTAGATAACAGAAGAAATCAGAGATGGAATCAAAAAATTCCTAGAATCAAACAAGAATGGAAACACATCATACCAAAACTTTTGGGACACAGCAAAGGCAGTCATCAGAAGACAATTTAGAGCAATAGATGCACATATCAAAAAAGAAGAAAGGGAGAAAATCAAAACATTAACTACACAACTCAAACAAATGAAAGAGGAGAAAAAAAAAAAACCCACAGGCACCAGAAGGAAGGAAGTAATAAAGATCAGAGCAGAAATAAATGAAATAGAGAATAGAAAAACAATAGAATCAACAAAACCAAAAGTTGGTTCTTTGAAAGAATCAACAAAATCGACAAACCACAGGCCAGACAGACAAAATAAAAACAGGATAGGATGCAAATAACCCAAATAAGAAATGAAGTGGATGACACTACAACAGACCCAACTGAAAGAAAAAGGATCATAACAGAATATTATGAAAAACTATACTCCAACAAAATTGAAAACCTAAAGAGAAACAATAAATTTCTAGAAACACACTACCTACCTAAACTACAACAAAGTGATGTTAAAAATCTGAACAGACCCATAACAACAGAAGAGATTGAAAAGGTAATTAAAAAAGTTCCCAACAAAAAACCTTGGCTCAGATGGCTTCACTGGAAAATTCTACAAAACATTCACAGAAGATCTTGTACCAGTACTACTAAAACTATTTCAGAACATAGAAAAGAAAGCAAAACTTCCAAATTCATTCTATGAAGCCAGCATTACCCTGATACCAAAACCAGGTAAAGAAGCCACAAAAAAAGAAAATTACAGACCAATATGTCTCATGAGTATAGATGCAAAAATTCTCAACAAAATTCTAGCCAATAGAATTCAACATCATATCAAAAAAAATACACCACTACCAAGTAGGATTAATGCCAGGTATGCAAAGATGGTTCAACATTAGAAAATCAATCAACATAATCCACCACATAAGTAAAAGTAAAGAAAAGAATCGCATGACCATCTCAGTTGATGCAGAAAAGGCATTTGACACAGTCCAACACCCATTCTTGATAAAAACTCTCAATAAAATAGGTATAGAGGGGAAATTTCTCAACATAATACAAGGCATCTATGCAAAAGCAACAGCCAACATCATTCTTCATGGAGACAGACTGAATATATTCCCCTTGAGAACAGGAAAAGACAAAGATGTCCTTTATCACCACTCCTATTTAAAATTGTGCTGGAAGTTCTAGCTAGAGCAATAAGGCAAGTAAAAGAAATAAAGGGCATCCAAATTGGAAGGGAAGAAGTCAAAGTATCTCTATTTGCAGATGATACGATCTTATACACAGTAAACCCCAAAGAATCCAAAAGAAAATTACAGGAGCTAATAGAATATTTCAGCACAGTTTCAGAACACAAGATAAACATACAAAAATCAGATGGATTCCTTTTCACCGACAAACAGAACCTCGAAGAGGAAATAACCAAATCAATACCATTTACAATAGCCCCCAAGAAGATAATATACTTAGGAATAAATCTAACCAGAGACGTAAAAGATCTATACAATGAAAACTGCAAAACAGTACTGCAAGAAACCAAAAGAGACCTGTGTAAATGGAAAAACATACCTTGCTCATGGATAGGTAGACTCAACCTTGTGATAATGCCAATTCTACCCAAAGTGATCTACAGATACAACACAATCCTGTTCCAAATTCGAACGGCATTTTTTAATGAGATTGAGAAATAAATCACCAATTTCATATGGAAAGGGAAGAGGCTCTGAATAAGTAAAGCATTACTCAAGAAGAAGAACAAAGTGGGAGGTCTCACACTACCTGATTTTAGAACTTATTATACTGCCAAGGTAGTCAAAACAGCCTGGTACTGGTACAACAACAGACACATAATCAAATGGAACAGAATTGAGAATCCAGACATAAATTCATTCACCTATGAGCAGCTGATATTTGACCAAGGCCCAAAGTCCGTTAATTGGGGAAAAGACAATCTCTTTAACAAATGGTACTGGCATAAGTGGATATCTATCTACAAAATACTGAAAGAAGACCCATACTCACACCATACACAAAACTAACTCCAAATGGATCAAAGAATTAAATATAAAATCAAAAATGATAAAGTTCATGGAGGAAAAAATGGGGACTACGCTAGGACCCCTAATACATGGCTTGAATAGAAAAAGAAATATAAGTAACAATGCACAAGCACCAAAACAGGGACTAGACAAATGGGGGCTCCTAAAAATCAAACACTTAAGCTCATCAAAAGACCTCACCGAAAGAGTAAAAAGACAACCTACAGACTGGGAAAAAAATTGGCTACTACAAATTCGGTCAGCGTCTAATCTCCAAAAATCTACAAGATACTGCAAAACGTCAACAAAAAAAGACAAATAACCCAATTAAAAAATGGGCAAAGGATATGAACAGGCACTTCACCAAAGAAGATATTCAGGAGGCTAACAGTCACTTGAATAAATGCTCATGATCATTAGCCATTAGAGAAAAGCAGATCAAAACTACAATATCTTCCCAAACCAGCAAGGGTAGCATTAATCCAAAAAAACACAAAATAATAAATGCTGGAGAGGTTGTGGAGAGACTGGAACACTTATACAATGTTGGTGGGAATGAAAAATGGTACAACCACTTTGGAAATCATTTGGCGCTTTCTTAAAAAGCTAGAAATAGAAGTATCATACTATCAAGCTATCCCACTCCTTGGAATATATCCTAGAGAAATAAAAGCCATCACACGAATAGATATGTGCACACCCATGTGCAGCACTGTTCACAATAGCAAAAAGATGGAAACTACCTAGATGACTATCATTGGACGAATGGATAGACAAATTATGGTATATCCACACAATGGAATAGTAGGCAACGATAAAGAATAAGAATGAAGCTGTGAAACATAACATGGAGGAAGCTAGAGGTCATTATGCTGAGTGAATTTAGTCAGTCATAGAAGGACAAATATTGTATAAGACCACTATTATCAGAACTGAAGAAAAGGTTTAAACACAGAAGAAAACATTCTTTGATGGTTATGAGGGTGGAGAGGTAGGGTGAGAGTTATTTACTAACTAGATAGTAGATAAGAATTAGATTTGGTGAAGGGAAGGACAGCACACACTACAGGGGAAGTCAGCACAACCAGACTGAACGAAAGCTAAGAAGTTTCCTGAATACAATCAAACATTTTGAGGGACAGTGTAGCAGGTGTAGGGGTCTGGGGACCATGCTTTCATGGGACATCTAGGTCAATTGGCATAACAAACTTATTAAGAAAATGTTCTGCATCCTACTTTGGTTAGTGGCATCTGGGGTCTTAAAAGCTTGCAAGCGGCCATCTAGAATGCATCAATTGCTCCCAACCACCTGGAAAAAGGAGAATGAAGAACACCAAAGACACAAGCAAAGTATTAGCCCAAGAGAGAGAAAGGGCCGCATAAACCAGAGATTTCATCAGCCTGACACCAGAAGAACTAGACGGTGTCTGTCTACCACCAATGACCGCCCTGACAGGAAACAAAACAGAGTGTCCTAGATGGAGTAGGAGAAAGGTGGGGTGCAGAATTCTAGTAATAATACCAGAATTAGTGGTCTGACTGAGACTGGAGGAACCCCGGAAAGCATGGACCCTGGATTCTCTATCAGCCCAGAACTAAATCAATTTCTGACAAAGATTGGACTGGACTGTGTGACAAAAAGTGATAATCACGAGGAGTGTGCCTCTTAGTTCAAGTAGATACAAGAGACTAAACTGGCAGCTTCTGTCT
>NW_004444006.1:367948-369579 GCF_000243295.1 Trichechus manatus latirostris | reverse complement strand
TATAATCCTTTTTATTTCAGTTGGGTCTGTTGTAATGTCCCCCATTTCATTTCTTATTTGGGTTATTTGTGTCCTCTCCTGTTTTTCTTTTGTGATTCTGGCTAGTGGTTTCTAGATTTTGTTGGTTCTTTCTATTGTTTTTCTGTTCTCTATTTCATTTATTTTTGCTCTGAGCTTTACTATTTCCTTTCTTGTGGTGGTTGTGGACTTTTTTTGCTTTCTCTTTCTATTTCTTTGAGTTATGTAGTTATTTTTTTTATTTTTACCCTTTCTTCTTTTTTGATATGTGCATCTATTGCTAAAAATTGTCCTCTGAGGACTGCCTTTGCTGTGTCCCAAAGGTTTTTGTATGATGTGTTTTAATTCTCATTTGATTCTACGAATTTAATCTACTGATTTTTTGTATTACCCAGTGATGTGTAAGCAGGGTATTATTGAGTTTCCATGCAATTGATTTTTTTTTTCCTTGCTCTTTCTATTGTTAATTTCTACCTTGATGGCATAGTGGTCAGAGAAGATACTTTGAATTTTCTCAATGTTTTAGATCTTGTTAAGGATTGCTCTGTGGCCTAAGATGTGGTCTATTCTGGAGAACATTGCATGTGCCTTGGAAAAGGACGTGTACTTTGCAGCGTTTGGATGGAGTCTTCTATATATGTCTATGAGGTCAGGTTGGCTGATTGTGACCTTTAGGTCTTCTGTATCTTTGCTGAGTTTCTTCTTATTTGTTCTGTTCTTTACTAAGATTGGTGTGTTGAAGTCTTCTACTAAAATTGTGGAACTGACGATTTCTCTTTTCAGTGTAGTTAGAGTTTCTTTTATGTATTTTGGAGCCCTGTCATTGGGTGCGTAGATGTTTATTATGGTTTTTTCTTCATGATGGATCATCCCTTAATCATTATAAGTGTCCGTCTTTATCTTTTATGGTAGATTTTGTTTTAAAGTCTATTTTCTCTGGGATTAGAATTGCCACTCCTGCTCTTTTTTGGTAGTTGTTAGGTTGATATTTTTTTTCCAACCTTTGACTTTAATAAATTCACATCTTTGTTTCTAAGGTGTGTCTCTTGTAGACAGCATATTGATGGATCCTGTTTTCTTATCCATTGTCTCACTCTTAGTCTCTTTATGGGTGCACTGAGTCCTTTTACATTCAGTGTAATTATTGATAGAATTGAGTTTGTTGCTGTCATTTTGTAGTGCTTTTTTGTGGTGCTGAAGTTTTCTTTGTGCTTCTTACTCTCTTGTGCTGAGGTACATTTGTTTGTGGATTTTTTTCATTTCTTTTGTTTTTGTAGATTTTGTTTTTGCTGAGACTTCATGTTTTTCCTCTTTTTTATGAGTAAGTTTGTTAACTGTCTTTGTGTTTACCTTAAAATTTCCCCTTATCTTTCTTAGTTTGAAGCAGTCTATTATTACTTGGCATCGCCTTGCCTTCCTCTTCTTTAGAAGTTTCTATAGCTGTGCCGTTTATTCCCTCTTTTATTGTTTTGATGTTGTTGTCATTTACTAATTAACTGCTCTGATTCACTGTTTTATTTCTTTTGATTTTGGATAGTCCTCGAGACTTCATTTCCTAGATTAGTATCTGGCTGGTACGATCCTGCGTCCTAGATTCTGCCTGTGAGCTGAAG
>NW_004444006.1:362699-367059 GCF_000243295.1 Trichechus manatus latirostris | reverse complement strand
ATCTGGTGTTTTATTTTGGACGCCTACTGGAACCATCCTGTCCTGTTTTTGTAAATGTTTTGATTTTGTCTGCTGTTTTTGGGGAAGTCAGTAGTTATTTCTCTCATTTATTGATTGTAGATTTGTTTGTATCGTGCTTTTTTTTTTAAATTTGACTGTGTCTGAGCAGATGGGCTGTGTGTTCTTCGTTGTTTGCTCATCTGTGGGCACAATAGTTTTTCGCCTCCTTCTCCAATTGGCAGGGTCAGTCACTCAGATATTGTACGGCAGGACAGGTCTATCTGAAAAGGAGTTACTGCGATGGGTTGTTTATGACACTTTCTACAGCTTCCAGGGTGGACCGGTAATTAGTGCATGGCAGGTTCCATTTGGCTGTGCCTGTGCTGCTTGGTGGTGTGATGTTAAGCGCATGGTGCAGGTAGGCAGGATGTAGTGGGGAGACTGTTACTTGCGGAGTGGTTGTTTTGTCTCCCGCTGGAAGCTCCGTGATGCTGCTTTGTCATACCCCCCGTTTGCCAGTCTCTGATAGGGGTCCAAGATGGTGGATCTGCACTGTGTTGACTGGTAGGGGACCACTGAATGAATTTCTCCTCGCTCTCCTTTCTCTGTCAGTTTTCTCACTCCATTTGGTGCTTGGCTGAGTTCTTTATCTCTTCATTTGATGTTTTAGGTTCTTAGGATTGTTGTTTTCTCTGTTTGTCTTAGTTTTACGGATCTTTGCTGTGGAGGGACTGCGTGGTGTTTCTGCCTAGAGCACCATTTCGCCGGAAGTCCCAGATAAAACTTTTGACCATATCAAATGAATTTATTTTAATAAACTTCTTAAACGTTGTCTTTGTTGCATAGCTCTTATAGTGCATCCCTTTAAAATGTCAAAAATGGAACACACTCATTAGCAGACATATATATATATATATATATTCTTCTTGTGGCAGAAAAAGCAAAAGTATACAAGCTTAAATTATGACATATATCTATTAACTCTATTTAGCATCAATAAGTTACCTAAAATATCTTGGGAATTATTTTAATCCTGTATATAATAAAACGTAACTGTAATTGAAAGAAAGTCTGTTTAAACATTCATGTTTTCATTCAACTTTTACTATTACTGTATTTTCCCAATCTAATTTTAGCCCTTAGAGATTTTATCAACTAGCTTTGGAAATCACAAAATCTCTGCTCAGCTGATCAATTCGTTGATATGGCTATAACCTTAAGTCTCTGGATAGGGTGGGAAATATTTTTTCAGGCCATTTCAGATGCTTCTCATTGTGATTTCTATTTTTTGGCTTCTTACAGTTCCTCTACAATAGAGAGAAATTGTTACAGTTCTTTAATGAGTGAGATCCACTCAATTTCTGATAACTATAGCACAGCAGCAGTTTTTCTTATCTTTTTTTCTTAAAAAAAGAATCTCCACCTAGTTGTAAGTGGTGTTTCAAAAGCTTCTCTGTAGCTATACGACCTTGGAGACTGGAGAGGCCGGATCCTAGTTCACCCTCCCTGTTTTTTAATCATGGTGGAAGACAAATTAAATCATTCCAATTCCTTTACATGTGTTTAATTTGACCTAGGCATTTTGAAGGGCAAAAGATAACTAATTTCTTTCTTTTTACTGTTCTGGAACTACTACTTTTACTTTAAGACAAAAATATCTTTTTTCCTTAAATAAAACACATTTCATATAATTCCTAGCTTAGGTTACTTAGAAAGGTTTTACTTTTAAGATTTACATAGTATGTAACATAAAGATCTTACTGTACTTTTTAAATAGATCAATTTATATCAAACTTTTTCCAAGTAGCTATTAAAAAATCTAAATCATAAAACAGACAATGATGCAGTTTTTCTTCAATGAGGAAAGTGCTGACGATCTAAGTTAGCACTTACCAAAAACACCAATTCTTAGCCATAGCCTTCAACCTGGTACAAGACAGAAACTCAGACACAACACTCTAGACCAGAAGCAAGCTCTCAGAACAAAAGTTGATAGAAATACCACATAAAGTCACCAGCCAATACCACAAAAAACAAGGATATGGGGGTCCTAGTTTCTTTAAGTATATGTAGCAATTTTTGGTAAGATCTACTTAAATCAATGGAAAAATCAGGTTCTTGATAAACCTTATTAACTTGCCAGAGCCTCAAATGGAGGAATATTAGACCCTTTCGACAAAACCTGAGCATCAAACAAAATTTCCTGAAGTGAAAAGACAACACAAATGAAAGCTCATTTTCCGAAAATGGTCACTGATCTTCCAAATTACCTCTAGTATACTCAGTTTATACCGTTTGAAAATATCAACCTTCATTTATCAAAGACGTTAAGCTCTAAGGTTCAAGCCTTTGATTTCCTTCTTTTTGAATTTATTTCATTCTGCTGGCTAGAGACCTAGTCTCTTATTTTAGACCTTAAATATACTAGTTCCTACGATTAGAAAGTTAAGTAGCTACTGATGATTTTAATTTTAACATTGTGATTCTTCGTTGAGAAACTATATCATAAAAAAGGTACAGAACTACCACTTCTCCCTTAAATTTCTTAACATAGTCAGAAGCTGCCACCTCCCCCTGCACATTTGGCCAAACAGAGTACTATTTTCCAGGTTTTCTCTAAGCCACAAAAAGAAACCTAACAAGGAAAGCCACGGAGTATGGACAGTGTTTTGCTTAGACCATGTGTACTTTCATTGCATGAGAAATTTCTTGTGAGTGGCAGGCAGCCTAGTTCACTAGCCAGTCTTGCGACCAACTTATCCTGTCGAAGGAGTCTTCAACAGTTGTGAAGAGTGCTGGCAACAACCCTAATGGCTTTTACTGGTCGACCTGTGCCAGAATTTTTGCAGCTTATAGTGACTCAAAGCTCTTCAAAAATAGCATTAACTATTTAATGTTTCAAACGCCAGAATCCAGATCTAAACTGCAGTTCAACAAGAGTTACTAAATGTCATTCTTTTTTTTTTTTAAATTGCACTTCAAGTGTAGGTTTACAAAACAAATAGTTTATCCTTAAACAGTAGTACACATATTGTTTTATGACATTGGTTAACAACCCCACGACATGTCAACCCTCTCCGTTATCGATTTTTTTTTTTTTGGTGAAAATATACATAGCCAAAGATACACCATTTCAAAAATTTCTACATGCACACTTCAGTGACATTGACTACGCTCTTCCAATTCTGCTGCTATTCTCACGTTAGATGAGGGTTTACAGAACAAAATCGTTTCTCATTAAACATTTAGTACAGACGTTGCCCTCTGACAATGGTTAACAAACTCACAACACATCAACACTGTCCTTACTCAACTTTGGGTTCCCTATCACCAGCTTTCCTATCCCCTTCTGCCTTCTAGCCCTTGTCCCAGGACTGGTGTGCCTCATTAATCCCGTTTTGTTTTATGGGGCTGTGCACTCCCCGGTTGAACAGTGAACCTCGGAAGTGACTTCACCACTGAGCTATAAGGGTGACTGGGGACCATACTCTCAGGGTTTTTCCAGTATCCTTTAGGCCAGTAAATCTGGTCGTTTTTTGTGAGTTATAATTTTGTTCTACATACTTCTCCAGCTCTATCCAGAACACTCTGTTGTGATCCCAATCAGAGCAGTCAGTGGTGGTAGCCGGGCATCATCTAGTTGTACTAGACTCAGTCTGGTGGAGGCCTTGGTAGCTGTGGTCCATTAGTCCTTTGGACTAATCTTTTCTTTGTATCCTCTTCTCTTCATTCTCGCTTGCTCCCGAAGGGATGAGACCAGTGGAGTATCTTAGATGGCTGCTCACAGGCTTCTAAGACCCCAGACGCTACTCATCAAGGTAAAATGCAGAACATTGTTTTTATAAATTGTGTCATGCCAATTGAGCTAGATGTTCCCCGAGACCATGGTCCCCACAGCCCTCCACCCAGCAATTCAGTCCCTCAGGGAGTTTGGATGTGCCTATGGAGCTTCCATGACCTCTCCTTGTACAAGTTGTGCTAGTTTCCCCAGTATTGTGTACTGCCTCATCCTTCCCCAAAGATACGACTTATCTATTGCATATATATTATTTCCCCCCTACCCCTCCCATCCCTGGTAACCAACAAAGAGTGTTACCTTTTCATTCTTCAGTTTTATTTATTTATTTTTTAATCAAAATTATGATATACATGTTTAAACATTGGATTTTTTTTATATTCTTTTTTTTATTGTACTTCAGGTGAAGGCTAACAGAACAAATAGTTTCTCATGAAACAGTAGTACACATACTGTTTTATGACATTGGTTAACAACGCCACAACATATTAACCCTCTATCTTCTCAACATTTCTTTTTTTGTGAAAATCCACATAGCCAAAGATACACCATTTCAAAAATTTC
>NW_004444006.1:351959-362599 GCF_000243295.1 Trichechus manatus latirostris | reverse complement strand
TGTTGAGGATTGCTCTGTGGCCTAAGATGTGGTTTATTCTGGAGAATGTTCCATGTGCATTGGAAAAGAATATGTATTTTGCAGCTCTTGGATGGAGTGCTGTATATATGTCTATGAGGTCAAGTTGGCTGATTGTGTCCTTTAGGTCTTCTGTATCTTTACTGAGTTTCTTTTTAGTTGTTCTATCCTTTACTGAGAATGGTGTGTTGAAGACTCCTACTATTATTGTGGAACCGTCAATTTCTCTTTTCAGTGTTGTTAGGGTTTCTCCTATGTATTTTGAAACCCTGTCATTGGGTGCGTAGATGTTTATTATGGTTATGTATTCATGATGGATCGTCCCGTCAGTCATTATATAGTGTCCTTCTTTGTCTTTTATGGTGGATATTGTTTTAAAGTCTATTTTATCTGTGATTAGTATTGCCACTTCTGCTCTTTTTTGGTAGTTGTTAGCTTGATATATTCTTTTCCAACCTTTGATTTTTAATAAATTCACGTCTTCATTTCTAATTTGTGTGTCTTGTAGACAGCATTTTGATGGATCCTGCTTTTTGAATCCATTCTGTCAGTCTCCATCTCTATATGGGTGCATTGAGGTGATTTACATTCAGTGTAATTAATGATATATGTGAGTTTATTGCTGTCATTTTGTAGAGCTTTTTATTTTGTGGTGCTGACCTTTTCTTTGTTCTTCTTACTCTCATCTGCGGAATTACTTTTGTTTGTGAATTTTTTCATTTATTTTGTTTTTGTAGGTTTGTTTTTGCTGAGACTTTATGTTTTTCCTGTTTATGTTTATGAGTAGGTTTGTTAACTGTCTTTGTGTTTCCCGTGAAATTTATCCTTATCTTTGTAAGTTTGAAGCAGTGTATTATTACTTGATTTCGCCTTGCCTTCCTCTCCATTAGAAGGTTCTATACCTTCATCGTTTATTCCCTCTTTTATTATTCTGATGTTGCTGTCATTTACAGATTAACTTCTCTGATTCCTTGTTGTATTTCTTTTGGTTTTGAATAGACTTTCTGAGTTCATTTCCTAGATTGGAATCTGGCTGGTACGATTCTGCTTCCTAAATTCAGCCTGTGAGCTGAAGTTCTTTGTTCCTATATTGAAGAAAACCCTTTAATAATTCTTGTAAGTTTGGTTTGGTTTTTACATATTCCCTTAATTTCTGTTTTTCTGGAAATGACTTAATTTCACCATCATATTTTAATGAGAGTTTTGCAGGATATATTATTCTTGGCTGGCAATTTTTTTCTTTCAAGATTTTATATATGTCATCCCATTGCCTTCTTGCCTGCATGGTTTCTGCCAAATAATCTGAGCTTAGTCTTATTGTTTCTCCTCTGTATGTGACTTCTTGTTTTTCACAAGCTGCTCTCAGGATCTTTCATGTTTAGTTTTGGTGATTGTGATTATGATATGCCTTGGTGATTTTCTCTTGGGTCTATCCTATATGGTGTTCTTTCAGCTTCTTGGATGGCCAGCTTCTCATCTTTCATGATATTGGGGAAGTTTTCTGTCAGCAGTTCTTCAATGATCCTCTTTGTGTTTTCTGTTTTCTCCCCCTGTTCTGGAACTCCAATCACTCGAAAATTTTTTGCTTTTGATTGTATCCCACGGAATTCTCAAAGTCTCTTCATTTTTCTTCATTCTTTTTTCTGAGTTTTCCTCAGAGTTGTATCCAATAGTTTGTCTTCCATTCCACTGATCCTGTCTTCCATCGTTTCAAATCTGCTCCTCAGCCCTTCTATGACAGTGTCGATTTCTGAAATCTTTTTATCTTTTGGATTTCTAACTGTTGTTTTTGTATAATTTCTAGTTGTGAATTTATTTTGGCATTTTGTTCCTGCATTATTTTCCTGAATTCTCCATTTTTTTTGTCTGTATTTTCCATGAATTTGTCTGCTTTTTCCATGAATTTGTCTTTTTTTCCTCATTTTTTCTGCTTTTTGCATCAAATCCTGGATAATTCCGAGTATTAGAGATTTGACTTCCTTATCAGGTAGTTCTAGTACCTTTTCTTCCACTGGAAAGTCATCTGGTGTTTTATTTTGGACGCCTACTGGAACCATCCTGTCCTGTTTTTGTAAATGTTTTGACATTATCTGCTGTCTTCAGGGGCATTCAGTAGTTACTTTTCTCGTTTATTGATTGTAGATTTGTTTGTTTCATTTTTTTTTTTAATTTGGCTATGTCTGAGCAGGCAGGCTGTGTGTTCTTTCTTGTTTTCTCGTCTGTGGGCATGATACTTTTCACCTCCTTCTCCAATTTGCGGGGTCAGTCGTTCAGATATGGTAGAGCAGGGCAGGTCTAGCTGAAGAGGGGTTGCTGGGATGGGTTGTTTGTGGCACTTACTACAGCCACCAGAGTGTGCCAGTAATCAATGCAGGGTAGGTTCCAGTAGGCTGTGCCTGTGCTCCTTGGTGGTGTGATGTTCAGCACACGATGCAGATAGGCAAGATGGAGGCGGGAGATTTTTATGTGTGGAGCTAAGAGGAATATGGAAGAAAGTAGAGAGGAACAGGAGCCAAAAACATACAAGCAAACAAAAAAGAGTGCTAGGGGAGCTTGACGTTGGAGTGGAGAGATGAGAGACTATGAAATGGAGAAAAACAGAAAATGGAAGAGGAAGAAAAGAATGAATAAATAAAAATCGAAAAGGTTAAAGAACCACAAAGTTCCCAGGGATCCCACCGGTGCAGCTATGAGGTCTAGAGAATTCACTCTCAGATGTTGCAGTACAGCCTGGCTAGAAGGCATAGAGGTATCCAGTGCCAAGTATTCAGGGAACAGGAAGAGAAGGAAGGTATAGAGAGACAAGAAACTGAGCAATGAAGAAAGACAAAAAGACAAAAAGAGGGAAAAGAGAAGAAAACAAATTTAGAAAAAATAAACAACAAGAAGAAAAGCCCCCAAAAAACAGGGAAAAAAAACCACGAAAAAAGAAATGTCCTCAGAGATCCCTCTGCACCTCTGTGCAAGCCGAGGTGTATGTCCCAAGCTGTGCAGCACCGCCTGGCCAGAACGGGCTCCCAACTTGAGAAAAGGAAAGGAAAACAAATGAAGAATTAATAACAAACAAACCAAAGCCCCAGGATCCCACCAGCGTGGCAGCCCAGACCGGGAAGCAGTTCCACACTCGATCGGAGCTCCGCAGACCCCAGGAAGAAGCAAAGATGGTGCACGGGGCCAGGTATTTGAGTGAAAGGAGGGGGAGACAGTGAGAGGTAGGGAAGAAATTAAAAAAATCGGAAAAAAGCAACACCAGCAGCCAACAAATGGCACTCAGGGAGCTGGCCAGTGTGGGTGGGTAGAATCCAAGCAGCTGGTGCTTCCCGGACAAGAGACTGTGGCCGCGGGAAGCAGAGGAGGATGATTGGGGGTGAAGAATGGTGGGGGGTTGGAAAGTGTATATCGCAAATTACCAGTTGTTTTGTCTCCTGCTGGAATCTCCCTGAAGCTGTTTTCTTGTACTCTCTATTTGCTGGTCTCCGATAGGTGTCCAAGATGGTGGATCCGTGCTGCTTTAGCTGATAGGGGACCTCTCATGAATCTCTCCTCGTTCTCTGTTCTCTGTCAGTTTTCTCACTCCATTTGGTGCTTGGCTAAGTTCTTTCTCTCTTCATTTGATGTTTTAGGGTTTCAGGATTGCTGTTTTCTCTGTTTGGCTTAGGTTTTTGGATCTTTGCTGTGGAGGGACGGCATGGTGCTTCTGACTAGAGCGCCAGTTTGGCGAAAGGCTCACTAAATGTCATTCTTAATCCAACAATCAAGCAAAAATCTAAGAAAGATTCTCCTTAATCAACCAACAGGTTTTTCAAACAAATACTTCGAACGAAGCTTAAGAAAACATGAGAAAGAGAACAAAAAAGAATAAGCAAAAGCTCATTTTCCAAGAGCACTCACCCTGTTGGTGTCAAAGGGACATAGAGTGGGAACACATGGGTCCAGAAGATAGGCCCTCTCTTTGCCAGCTTCTGCTCTGCAGTCCAGGTCTCCTCGAGGTCGACTGGATTCATAGCTTGAGAAATCTGTTACGACAGCTTTTATGACATGAGATGTTACTCACCAAAGTTGGATGTAGAACATTTTATTTATGAACTATGTAATTTCAATTTACCTAGATGTCCCCTGACACCATGGTTCACAACCCTCAGACCCAGTAACTCAGTCCCTCAAGGTGTTTCGATGTGTCTAGGAAACTTCAGTGACTCTGTCTTGATCAAGTTGTGCTGACTTCCCCATATTTCGTGTTGTCTTTCCCTTCACTGAAGTTAATACTTGTCTACTGTGTAGTTAGTGATTTCCCCTCCTCACCCTTCCCCTCCATCGTAACCATCAAAGATTGTCTTTTTCTGCATGTATACATTTTCTTGGGTTTTTATAATAGTGATCTCATGCAATATTTGTCCTTTTGTGACTGATTTATTTCACTCAGTATGATGCCCTCCAGATTCATCCACATTGTGAGATGTTTCATGGATTCGTCACTGTTCTTTATCGTTTATTGTTGTGTGTATATACCATAATTTGTTGATCCATTCATCTGTTGAGGGACACTTAAGTTGTTGCCATCTTTTTGCTATTGTGAATAATGCTGCAATGAACATGGGTGCACATATGTCTATTCATGTGACCACTCTTATTTCTCTAGAATATATTCCTAGGAGTGGGATTGCTGGATCGTATGACATTTCTATTTCTAGCTTTTTAAGGAGGCGCTATTTTATTTTCCATAGTGGTTGTACCACTTTACATTCCCACCAGCAGTGCATAAGACTTTCCATCTCCCCGTAATCTCTCCAACATTTGTTATTTCTTTCTTTCCTATTTTTTAATTAGTGCCAGTAATGTCAGTGTGAGATGATATCTCGTTGTAGTTTTGATTTGCATTTCTCTAATGACTAATGATCGTGAGCATTCCCTTCTCTAATGACTAATGATCGCGAGAATTCCCACTGTCTGTTAGCTGTCTGAATGTCTTCTTTAGTGAAGTGTCTGTTAGTTTCCTTTGTCCCTTTTTTAATTGGATGATTTGTCTTTTTGTTGTTGAGGTGTTGAAGTATTCTATAGATTTTAGAGGTTAGATCCTTGTCAGAAATGAGGTAACCAATTTTTTTCCCCACAGTCTTACGATCTATTTTTACTCTTTTTGTGAAGTCTTTTGATGAGCATAATTGTTTAATTTTTAGGAGTTCCTAGTTTTCTAATCTATCTTCTGGTATTTTTGCATTGTTAGTTATGGTATGTATTCATTTTTCCCATGTCTTAGGGTCCTTAGCATTGTGACCATTTTTTTTCTTCCATGATTTTTGTCATGTTAGGTTTTTTTTTTTTTTGGTAATAGCTTTATTGAGATATAATTCACATACCATATGATTCATCCATTTAAAGTGTACAATTCAATTGTTTTTAATATATTCACAGAGTTGTGTGATCATAACTACAACCAACTTTAGAGTTTTTTATCACCACAATTAAAAGCCCTTACCCTTTTGCAGTCACCCTCCCCCCTCACTCACCCCATTTTCCCCAAATCCTCCCAGTTCTAGGCAACAATCAATCTACCTTCTATCTTCATAGTCTGCTTATTCTGGACTTTTCATATAAATGAAATCTTACACTATCTGGTCTTTTTTGACTGGCTTCTTTCACTTAGCATGTTTTCAAGTTTCATCCATGTTGTAGCATTGGTTGGTACTTCATTCCTTTTTATAGCTGAATAATATTCCATTGTATGGATATACTACATTTGATTTATCCATTCGTCAGTTGATGAAATTTGGGTAGTTTCCACTTTTTGGCTATTATGAACTCATGATACAGAGCACATTTTCATGTGCTTATTGGCCTTTGTATATCTTAGTTGGAGAAAAATCTATTCAGATCCTTTCCCCATTTTTTAAAATAATTTATTTTATTTACTTTTGTCGTTATGGAGACTATACACAGCAGAACACACACCAGTTCAACAATTTCTACATGTACAATTCAGTGACACTAATTACATGCTTTGAGTTGTGCAACCATTCTCTCTCTCCTTTTCTGAGTTGTTCCTCTCCCATTAACATAAACTCATTGCCCCCTAAGTTTCTCATTTAATCTTTCCAGTTGCTGTTGTCATTTTGATCCCTTATAGATAGATCTTAAAAGAGCATAATGCTGAAAGTAGACATTCTTTACTAGTTAAGCTAAACTATTGTTTGGTTTTAAGATGACTGCAGGGGAAATTTTTGGTTTAAGGTTTAAAGATTATCTCAGGGCAACACTTTCAGGGGTTTCTCGAGCCTCTATGGTTCCAGAATGTCTGGAGTCCATGAAAATTTGAAATTCTGTTCTGCACTTTCCCCCTTTGGATTAGGATTCTTCTACAGAATCTTTGATCAAAATATTCAGTAACGGTAGCCAGGCACCATCCAGTTCTAGTCTCATGGCAAAAAAAGACAGTTGTTCAGGGAGGCAGTTAGCCACACATTCCATGTCCTCCTTCTATTACTGACTCTCCTTCTTCCTATTGCTCCAGATGAATACATACCAATTGTTGTACTGGATGGCTGTTTGCAAGCTTTTAAGACCTCAGGCACTAGGCAATGAACTAGAAGGCAGAACAGAAGCACTAAACACATTATTAGGCTAATTAACTTGGATGTTCCATGAAACCATGACCCTAAACTGTCATACCAAGGAACCAAAAGTAGCCTCAACAGCTACTTATTTTTTTTCTGTTGTAAATACATCTATCACATAACTTTGGCAGTTCAACTTTTTACAGGTGTACAACTTTTTGACAGCAATTACATTAATTGACTGTGAAACACTACCCTTAATCAATGCAATCTTTCCATCACCATAAATCAAAACTCAGTACTCCATAAACAATAACCTCACCTTTTCTCTCAGACCCACCCCTGGTAATGATTAATCTACTTTGGTTTCTATACATTTGCGTGTTCTTGTCCTTTTATGTAAGTGAGTTCATACAATATTTGTCATTTTGTTACTGACTTATTTCACTCAGCATGTCTTCAAGCTCCATACATATTGTAGCGTGTATCAAGACTTGATTTCTCTTACTGGCTGAGGAGTATTCGATTGTATATATGTATTACATTTTCTTTACCCATTCGTCTGCTGACGGGCATTTAAGTTATTTCCACTTTTGGCTATTGTGAATAGTGCTGCAATGAACATTGGTGTACAATTATATATTTGAGTCTCTGCTTTCAAGTCTTTTGGGAATATACCTAGGAGTGGAATTGCTGGATCATATGGTAGTTCTATTTTTGTTTTTTTGAGGAATCGCCATACTGCTTTCCACAACAGCTGTACCAGTTTGCATTCCCACCAGCAAAGATTAAGTGTTCCAATTTCCACACATCCTCACCAATATTGTTATTTTCTGTTTTTGTTTTTTTTTATATTAGCCGTCTTAGTGGGAGTGAAATGGTATCTCATTGGGGTTTTGATACGAATCTCCATAATGGCTAATGACACCCAGCATCTTTTCATGTGTTTGATGGCCATTTGAATGTCCTCTTTGGTGAAATGTGTATTCAAGTCCTTTGCCCATTTTATGACTAGGTTATTTGTCTTTTTGTTGTTAAGTTGTCAAACATATATATTTTGGTTATTAGATTTTTATCAGGTATATACTTTCCAAAGATATTCTCTAAATTGGTAGCTTGCCCATTTTAAAAATTGGGTTGCCTTTTTATTATTGAGTTATAAAAGTCCTCTATACAATCCAGATACAAATCCTCATCAGAAACATGATTTGCATATATTTTCTCCCTTTCTGTTGACTGTTTTTTCATTTTATTATATTGTCCTTTGAGGCAAAGAAGTTTTAAAATATTAATGTTGCCTGTGTTTTTGGTGTCATATCTAAAAAACCAAAGGTCACAAAGTTTTACACCTGTTTTCTTCTAAGTTTTATACTTTTAGCTCTTACCTTTAGGTCTTTTATCTATCTTGAGTTAATTTTAGTATATGATACAAGGTAGGGGTCCAACTTCTTTTGCATGCAGATATGCAGTTGTCCCAGCACCATTTGTTATAAGGAGTATTCTTTCGCCATTGAATTGTCTTGGAACCTTGTTAGAAATCAATTGACCATAAATGTGAGGGTTTATTTCTGGTCTCTCAATTCTATTCCATTGATCTATATGTCTACCATTATGCCACTATTTCTGGTCCTTTCAATCGTTATGTATTTGGTCATGCCATGGAGTATATTTCACTCCACAAACATATGTTTTCTTTCAGAGCAATTTTATATGCATGTTTTCAGTTCTACAACTGACAATATTTAGTCAGTTTCACCATCTTAAGGGAGGAGAAGACTGCAAATCATAAAAAGGCAACATCCACTACTTCAAATGAATGGAAAGTTCTGAATAACAAAAGAAGGAACTGCATGTTTTCAAGCAGAATAACAGTAATATTAAATTTATGATTGCTTCCTCTGGACTCCAGATATGGTAGTTATCTCCTTATAAAGCTGCTGTGAGAAGAAATGAGATAATGTATATATGAAGACACCTAGACCAACGTGATTTAGTTCTTTTGCCTCCAGGCTTGCACCAATGGTTAACATTTCCAGTGCTCTTCATTCCTTTGAATAGATTTACAGTGTCGTCTCATAGTCTAGTGCAGATCTATTACGTGTTTGTGGGGGAGGTAGTTCTGCTCCATCAATCTTTCAGGAATCCCAGGCTACTTCTACTTAGTAGCTCCACTGTCTTCTAGGGCTTCTAAATACTCTTGTGGATCCTCTGCAGGTTTCCTCGCGGTCAGAAACGGAGTGCAGCCCCAAAGGAATCGGATTGCAGCCCAGAGCCAGAGGACAGCAGGCCCGAGCCCACTCGCTCCCGCCCGCGCTGACCTCGAGGCCCTGCAAGGCGAGTACATGCCGCCTGCCCGCCTGCCTGGTCGGAAGTCATTTTAGGTTTTATATTCAGGTCTTTGAACCAGTTTAAGTTAGTTTTTTCATATGCTTCACGGTATGGATCCTGTTTCATTTTTTTACAGGTGGACATTTGATTTTGCCAGCACCATTTGGTAAAGAGACTGTCTTTTTCCCATTTAATGGACTTTGGTCCTTTGTCAAAGATCAACTGACCATAGATGGAGGGATTTACATCTGTATTCTCTATTCTGTTCCATTGATCTGTCTATATTTGTACAAGTACCAGGCAGTTTTGACTACTGTGGCTGTACGCCAGGTTCTGATATCAGGTGGTGTGAGGCCTTCTACTTTGCTCTTTTTTTTCAATAATGCTTTGCTTATCCAGGGCCTCTGTCCTTTCCATATGAAGGTGGTGATTAGTTTTTCCTTCTCATTAAAGACTGCTGTTGGTGTTTGGATCGGAATTGCATTAAATCTATAGAATGCTCTGGGTAGAAATGACGTTTTCGCAATGTTGAGTCTTCCTATCCATGAGAATGGTATGTTTTTCCATTTCTGTAGCTCTCTTTTGGTTTCCTTCAATAGTGTATTGTAGTTTTCTTTGTATAGGTTTTTTTGTACCTGTTTACATTTATTCTTAATTATTTTATCTCTTTAGGGGTTATTGTAAATGGTACTGTTTTCCTGATTTCCTTATTTCCTTTTCGAGGTCTCTTTGTTCATGTATAGGAATCCAACTGATTATTCTATGCTGACCTTGTGTCCCCCTACTCTACTGAATCTTTCTATTAGTTCCAATAGTCTTCTTGTGGAATCTCTGGGGGTGTCTCTGTATAGGATCATATCATCTGTGAATACTGGTAGTTTTACTTCTTCCTTTCCAATTGGCATGTCCTTTATTTTTTTGACTTGTCTTATTGCTCAAGCTAGGACTTCCAGCACAGTGTTAAATAGGAGTGGTGAAAAAGGGTATCCTTGTCTTGTTCCCATTCTCAGGGGGAATGCTTTCAGCCTCTCTCCATTGAGAATGATGTTGGCTGTTCGTTTTGTATACATGCCCTTTATTATGTTGACGAATATCCCTCCTATGCTTATTTTATTGAGAGTTTTTATCAGGAATGGGTGTTGGACTTTATCAAATGCCTTTTCGGTGTTGATTAAGATGATCATATGATTGTTTTCTTTTGTTCTATTTATGTGACGGATTACTTTGGTTGATTTTCTAATGTTAACCCATCCTTGCATACCTGGTATGAATCCCACTTGGTTGTGGTATAATATCTTTCTTTTTTTTATTGTTGTAATTAAATGAAGTTTACATTTCAAGTTAATCTCCCATACAGAAATTTTTTTTCTTACATTGTTATGAGACCCCAACCACTCAGCCTATTCTGCAACAGCACAATCCTCCCCTCTGCCCCTGATTCCCCATAAACATTCAACCATCTCCTAACTCTCTCCGCCTTCCCATCTTACATCTGGACAAAAGTTGCCCCTTTGGTCTCTTGTATCTCCTTAACTAAGAGGCACAGTCGTGGAGTTCCAGCAAAATGGTGCTTTAGGCAAAAGCACCACGCCATCCCTCCACAGCAAAGATCTGAAAAACTAAGCTGAAAAGAGAATACAACAATCCTGAAAACCTGAAACATCAAATGAAGAGATAAAGAACTCAGCCAAGCACCAAATGGAGTGAGAAAACTGACAGAGAACGGAGAGCGAGGAGAGATTC
>NW_004444006.1:323334-330813 GCF_000243295.1 Trichechus manatus latirostris | reverse complement strand
AATCCCTCCATAATTTCTTCTATAACCCAGTAGTTTTTGAGCAAGGTGTTGTTCAGTTTCCATGTGTTTGATTTTTTTTCCTTGCTTTTTGTGTTGTTGATTTCCACTTTTATGGCTTTATAGTCAGAAAAGATGCTTTGTAATATTTCGATGATTTGGATTTTATTAAGGCTTGCTTTATGGCTTAATATGTGGTCTATTCTGGAGAATATTCCATCTGCGTTGGAAAAGAAAGTATAAGTGGCTGCTGTTGGGTTCAGTGTTCCATATAGATCTATGAGATCAACTTGGTTGATTGTAGCATTTAGCTCTTCCGTTTCTTTGTTGAGCTTATTTCTGGATGTTCTGTCCTTCACCAAATGTGGCATATTGAAGTCTCCTACTACTGTTGTGGAGCTGTCTTTCTCTCTCTTCAGAGCCATTAGTTTGTTTTATGTATTTTGGAGCCCTGTTGTTGGGTGTGTAGATATTTATTATAGTTATGTCCTCCTGGTGAATTGACCCTTTAATCATTATATAGTGCCCTTCCTTGTCCTTTGTAGTAGAATTTACTTTAAAGTCTATTTTTTCAGAGATTAATATTGTCACTCCCACTCTTTTTTGGGTGTTGTTTGCTTGATATATATATTTTTCCATCCTTTGAATTTTAGCCTGTTTATGCCTTTAAGTCTAAGGCGCATCTCTAGTAGGCAGCATATAGATGGATCATGCTTTTTTATCCAATCTGCCACTCTCCCTCTCTTTATTGTTGCATTAATTCCGTTTACATTCAGCGTAATTATTGATAGGTATGAGTTTAGTGCTGTCATCCTGATATCTCTTTTTGTGTGTTGTTCAGTTTCTTTGTTCTCCTCAATTTTCTGTGCTGAGTCGTTTTTCTTTATGTATTTGTTTTCATCTTTTTCTTTGTTGTAGATTTTGTGTTTCCTGAGTCTTTATGTTTTTCTACTTTTTTATTTTGATTTGTAGAATTGTTAGATTCCTTTGTGGTTACCTTAATATTTACCCCTCTTTTCTAAGTTTATACCAGTCTTTTATTACTTTATATCGCCTTAACTTCCCGCATATGAAAGATCGGTGTCTCCATTTTTTAAGTCTTTTTTGTTTTAATGTTGTCCTTTTTTACATACCGATATCTGTTTCCCTATTTTCAATGTTTTAGCTTAGATGTATTTTCGATATCCATATGTGAGTCAATATCTGGTTGCTCTGTCCTGTGTTCTAGTCTTGCATTGTTAGCTGGTGTTATTGAATCCGTTTAATATTTCTTGTAATTTTGCTTTGGTTTTTACAAATTCCCTAAACTTCTGTTTATCTGGAAAAGCCCTAATTTCGCCATCATATTTGAGAGACAGTTTGGCTGGATATATAATTCTTGGCTGGCAGTTATTTTCTTTCAAGGCTTTATATATGTCGTCCCATTGCCTTCTAGCCTGCATGATTTCTGCTGAGTAGTCCGAGCTTATTCTAATTGACCCTCCTTTGTAGGTGACTTTTCGTTTATCCTTAGCTGCTCTAAAAATTCTCTATCTTTAGTTTTGCTAAGTTTGATTATAATACGTCTTGGTGACTTTCTTTTGGGATCTACCTTATGTGGGGCTCGATCAGCATCTTGGATAAATATCTTCTCATCTTTCATGGTATCAGGGAAGTTTTCTGTCAACAAATCTTCAACAATTTTCTCTGTATTTTCTATTATTCCCTCCTGTTCTGGTACTCCAATCACTCGTAGGTTATTTCTCTTGATAGTGTCCCATATGACTCTTAGAGTTTCTTCATTCTTTTTAATTCTTTCATCTGATTTTTCCTCAAATAAGTTGGCATCAAGAGCATTATATTCAATGTCACTAATTCTAACTTCTACTGCCTCAGTTCTGCTCCTATGACTTTCTATTGAGTTGTATAATTCTGAAATTTTATTATTAATCATCTGGATTTCTGATTGCTGTCTCTCTATGGATTCTTACAGCCTATTAAATTTGACATTATGTTCTTGAATAACTTTTTTAAGTTCCGCTACTACTTTGTCTGTGTGTTCCCTGGAGTTTTCTGCAATCTGTCCAATTTCCTTTCTAATTTCTATACAAGTTCTATATATTAATCTTTTGTATTCTGTCTCTGGTAATTCCAAGACGTTCTCTTCCTCCAGAGAATTTATTGATTCTTTATTTTGGGAGCTTTCTGAAGCCATCATGAACTGCCTCTTTATGTGACTTAATATTGACTGTTGTCTCCGAGCCATCAACAATTTATTATAATCTTATTTTGTATTTGTTTAGTGAGACCTAGCTTCTTATTTTGTTTTGTTTTGATATGCCGAGATAGGCTGCTCGTGTGCACTAGTTTGATTTTTTACACCTTTGAATCTCTAACGTCCTTTCACCAGGTAGTTAGTTATGTAATTAAGTATGTGCACACAGGAGTCTGTTAAATTTTCCTATATGGGTTCAGCTCATGTGTTCAGGCAGTCGGTCACCAAGTGTGTGATGCTGGCTCTCACCCCCAGTCCTAGAGACGTGTGGGTGATTGGTGCAGGCACTGGACTCTAGCTGTGGTAGGGGATCACGCACTGAGCTTGGCAGGGGGCTGACGGCTGCCCCTGAGAGTCTGAAAGGAAAGCTTGTCCCTATTCTCTAGGGTGAGTAGATAGGTGAGTTTTGCAGCCAGACTATGAGCACCCCACTCTGTTGGCTGTAAAGACTCGAGGGCACCACTTTTTCTTGGACTCCTTAGCAGGTGACTAGGCGCTTTAGGTGATACCACCAGTCCTCAAACCCCTGCTGCAGATTGATAAAAGTGGCTAGTTAAGGGGCAGAGCTGTTTCAAGGGTCACAGATCTGCCAGTTCACAGCTGAAGCAGTTGAAGTTAAACTTCAGATGTTTGCCTTATTCTACTGTGGTAGTGAGGACTAACGCTGTTGAGATGGGTCCCCACAAGTCTATACAGGGGTGTAAGGCACTCAGAGTCTGCAGACCCCTTATACCTGTGCCTAGCAAAGGAGCTGTACCGACCCTGTGTTCCTGGCTTAGGGGAGCCAGTAGATTATTTGTTCCCTCTCCAAGGCCAGGAGAATGGGTCAGGGCGCCTTTTGGGATCTACTCCCGGACCAGAGGATTCCCAGTTCAGAGCATGGAGGGAGGAGGTAAAAGGGAGAAAGTTTTTTCCGAAATGGGCTTTTTTTTTTTTTTTTAATCCCTGCAAAAGGCTACATGCATGTGCTTAGCCACTTGGGAGCTGCTTTTCACTGGTTCGGAGTGTCCAAGCAGAATCTTTGCTGCCGGGTCTCTCTCAATGTGGAAACTGCTTCCCGAGAGCACACACAGCACAGCTGTTTGCCTGCTTCACTGGAGACCAATGTGGCTGCAGCACTGTAGTTTCACCGCGGCGTCTCTGGCACTCTTTGCTTCTTCCAGAGTGTCTCCCTCTCTCTTACCACTCAGAAGGATTCTTCAACTTTGCCTTAATCAGGGCTCCTAGATATTCATATAGAATCAAATCACTTGTTTTTCCAGGTCTTTGTTGTAAGATGGATATAGGAAGTGTGTAACTACTCCACTATGTTGGCCACACCCCCTATTTTTCTTGATATTATGGTGAATTCTATTGCCTAGAATTCTGTTGTGAATTTTTGCACTAATATTCATCAGAGATATTAGTCTGTAATTTTCTTTTCTTGTCTTTTTTTTCACCTGGCTTTGGTATCAGGATTATTCTGGCTTCATAGAATGAATTCAGGAGTATTCCTTCCATTTATATGTTCTGAAATAGTTTGAGTAGTATTGGTGTGAGCTTTTCTCTGAATGTTTGATAGAATTCTCCAGAGAAGCAGTCTGTGCCAGGGCTTTTTTACTGTTGTTGTTGTTAGGAGTTTTTATTTTTTATATATTTTTTTATTTTATTGTTATACTTTAAGTGAAAATTTACAATTCAATTTAGTCTCTCATACATAAAGTTATACATACATTGTGATGGGACACTAAATGTTCTCCATATACTGTGAACGCAGACTCTTCTTTTCCACCCCTGATTTCCCATGTCCAGTCAACCAACTCCTGACCCTTTCTGCCTTCTCACCACACCTCCAGACAGGAGCTGCAAAGTTAGTCTCATGTATCTACTTGAGCTAAGAAGCACACTCTTCAAGAGTATAATTTTATGTCCCATAGACCAGTCTAATCTTTGTCTGAAGAGTTGGCCTTGGGAACGGATTTTGTGCGGGGTTGATGGAGAGTCCAGGGGCCATACTTTCTGGGGTTCCTCCAGTCTCAGTCAGATCATTAAGTCTTCCTTTTTACTAGAATTTGAGTTCTGCAACCCATTTTTCTGCTACTCCATCAGGGACTCTGTTGTGTTCCATGTCAGGGCGGTCATTGGTAGTAGCCAGGCACCATCTAGTTCGTTTGCTCACAGGATGATGCAGCCTCTGGTTTAGGTGGACCGTCTGTCTTTTGGGCTGATACTTTCCTTAAGACTTTGGTGTCCTTCATTCTCCTTTACTCCAAGTGGGTTGAGACCAACTGATGCATCACAGATGGCCACTCGCTGGCTTTTAAAACCCCAGATGCCACTCACCTAGGTAGGATGCAGAACATTTTCTTAATAAGCTTTTTTATGCCAATTGACTTAGATGTCTCCTGAAAGCATGGTACACAGACCTCTGTCCTTGCTACTAAGTCCCTCAAAGTGTTGGGTTGTATTCAGGATATTTCGTAGCTTTGGGGTAGTCCGGTTGTTCAGACTTCCTCTGTAGGCTGTGCTGTCCTTCTCTTCACCTAAGATAATTCTTGTCTACTAGTTAGCGAATAACCTTCTCCCTCCCTCCCCACTCTTGTAACCATCAAAGAATGTTTTCTTCAGTGTTTAAACTTTTTCTTGGGCTTTTATGATAGTGGTCTTATATAATAGTTGTCTTTTTGTGACTGACTAAATTCACTCAGCATAATGTCTTCCAGATTACTCCATATTATAAGATGTTTCACAGATTAATCACTGTTTGTTATCATTGCATAGTATTCCATTGTGTGAATATACCATAATTTGTTTATCCATTCTTCCATTGATGGGTACCTAGGTTGTTTCCATCTTTTTGCTATGGTGAACAGTGCTGCAATGAACATGGGTGTGCATATATCTATACGTATGATGATTCTTATTCCTCTAGGATATATTCCACGGAGAGGGATTGCTGGATCGTATGGTACTTCTATTTCTAGCTTTTTAAGGAAGTGCCAAATCAATTTTCAAAGTGGTTGAACCATTTTACATTCCCACCAACAGTGTATAAGTGTTCCAGTCTCTCCAAAACCTCTCCAACATTTATTATTTTGTGTTTTTTGGATTAATGCTAGCCTTTTTGGGTGAGATGGCATCTCATTGTAGTTTTGATCTGCATTTCTCTAATGACTAATGATCGTGAGTATTTCTTCATGTGTCTGTTAGCTACCTGAATGTCTTCTTTGGCGAAGTGCATGTTTATATCTTTTGCCTATTTTTTAGTTGGGTTATTCATCTTATTGTTGTTGAAGTTTTGCAGTATCTTATAGATTTTAGAGATTAAACACTGATCGAATTTGTCATAACCAAAATGTTTTTTTCCCAGTCTCTAGGTTGTCTTTTGACTTTTTTGGTGAAGTCTTTTGAAGAGCGTAAGTGTTTGATTTTTAGGAGTTCCGAGTTATCTAGTTTTTCTTCTGGTGTTTGTGCATGTTTCTTATGGTTTGAATTATGTTTATGCCATGTATTAAGGCTTCTAGCATTGTCCCTATTTTTTCTCCCATGGTCTTTATCATTTTAGATTTTATATTTAGGTCTTTGATCAATTTTGAGTTAGTATCTGTGCATGGTATGAGGTATAGGTTTTCTTTCTTTTTTTTGCAGATTTATATCCAGTTATGCCAGCACCATTTGTTAAAGAGACTGTCTTTTCCCCAATTAACGGAATTTGGGCCTTTGTCAAATATCAGCTACTCATAGGTGGATGAATTTATGTCTGGATTCTCAATTCTGTTACATTGGTCTATGTTGTTGTACCAGTACCAGGCTATTTTGATTACTGCAGCGGTATAATAGGTTCTAAAATCAGACAGTGTGAGGTCGCCCATTTTGTTCTTCTTGAGTAATGGATTACTTATCCAGGGATCTTACTTTTCCAAATGAGGTTCGTGATTTGGTTCTCCATCTTATTCAAAAATGCCATTGGCGAGAGTCCCTGATGGAGCATGAGAAAACTGAGGTGCAAAACTCAATTTCTAATAAAAAGATAAAACTTAATGGTCTGACTGAGACTGGAGGAACACTAGAAAGCATGGTCCCTGGACTCTCTGTCAACCCATAACTAAAAACATTCCGGAGGGCAACCCTTCAGACAAAGATTAGACTGCACTATGGGACATAAAATGATACTAGTGAATAGTGTGCTTCTCAGCTCAAATACATACGTGAGACTAAATGGGAAGCTCCTGTCCGGAGGTGTGAGGCAGAGAGGGTCAGGAGTTGGTTGAATGGACATGGGAAATCAGAGGTGGAAAGGAGGTGTGATCAGGCATAGTACATAGAGAGCAATTAGGGTCACATAATAATGTATGCATAAATTTTTGTATGACAGACTAACTTGAATTGTAAACTTTCACTTAAAGTACAATAAAAAAATAAAATTAAATTTAAAAATTCAGTTGGAATCTGGATCGAGATTGCATTGTATCTGCAGATTGCTTTGGGTGGAATTGACATTTTCACAATGTTGAGTTTTCCCATCCATGAGCAGTGTATGTTTTTCCACTTATGCAGATCTCTTTTGCTTTCTTGAGGTAGTGCCTTGTAGTTTTCATCGTGTAGGTCTTTTACATCTCTGGTTAGATTTATTCCTAAGTATTTTATCTTCTTAGGGGCTACTGTAAATGTTATTGATTTGTTGTTTTCCTCTTTGAGTTTCTCTTCATTGGTGTAAAGGAATCCAACAGATTTTTGTATGTTTATCTTCTATCCTTTGAGTTTCTCTTCGTTGGTGTAAAGGAATCCAACTGATTTTTGTAAGTTTATCTTCTATCCTGAAACTTTGCTGAAATCTTCTATTAGATCCAGTAGTTTTCTTGTGGATTCTTTGGGGTTATCTGTGTATAAGATTCTATCATCCGCGAAAAGAGATACTTTGACTTCTTCCCTACCCATTTGGATGTCCTCTATTTCTTTTTCTAGGCTAATTGCTCTGGATAGGACTTCCAGCACAAAGCTGAATAAAAATTATAATAAAGGGCATCCTTGTCTGGTTCCTGTACTCAGGGGTAATGCTTTCATACTCTCTCCATTTAGGATGATGTTGGCTGTTGGCTTTGTATAAATGCCCTTAATTATACTGAGGAATTTCCCTTCTATTCCTATTTTGCTGTGAGTTTTTATCATGAATGGTGTTGGATTTTGTCAAATGCCTTTTCTGCATCGATTAATAAGATCATATGATTCTTGCCTTTTGTTTTATTAAT
>NW_004444006.1:320709-322525 GCF_000243295.1 Trichechus manatus latirostris | reverse complement strand
TCTGATTGGCTACTCACAGTATATTCATTCATGGGAGTGATTACATTAAAACACGGAGAATCATGGCCACAGCCATGTTGACACACAATCTTAACCATCACAGTCAACCCCTTCTCAACTTGGCACATGTACACATGTCCTTAAACCATACATAATCTCCGAACAAAGACAACGAGAAAGTCATACTTGTGCCTAACATGATGCAAATAACATGCTTACAATCGAAAATGCACTAGCCCCATTTACAATTTATATTTTATAAGTGAAGGAAACAAAAATATTTGATGCACACATGCAAAGTACAAGTACTCATAACAGTTACAGTCCCCGATTCTGCAACTGGTCACATGGCCGTAACTGGTATTTAGAACTACCTTCTTCCACCACCCGCTCTGTATTTCCTTTGCCCTCTGCAAGCACCTCGACTGGTCGTGGTTCTTTGCCTGGTGGGGTGACACAAACTTTCATTCCTGAAGGGTCTGTAGCATTAGTAGTCATGCCATAATTAGGTTGCTGTAGTTTCCCATTGCCTTTAATCACAGGGCATGGTAGTACTAAGAGACGCCCCAAGGAATCTCCTGCATTCCAGACATACTCTTCTTTACTTCCATTATGTAATATCAATCTGATTTCCTCTTGGTAATCAGGATCAATCACACCAGCCAGTATGGTAACTCCCATCTTTCCCTGTTGATCCAGAGGCATATGGAGCCCAAAGTGGCCAGGTGGCATTCTTAACTTCCAGTTCAATGGAATCGGTGTGTCTCCAGGTGGGAGCATTCCTCCCCTTGGAACTAAGACCTCTAGGCCTGCAGAGCATAAGGTCGAGGGGACAAGAAGCAAAAATCTTGCAAGTGGGTCACTAGGGGTAATAGTGAATGGTGCCACTCCCATGATTCCTGGACCCGTGAATACTGGCTATGGAAGAAACAACACCATGTATTGGACGCTGGTTTAAAGCATATACAGCCTCCTGGAGAACATTGCCCCAACCCTGCAAGGTACTGCCACCTAGCTGGTGCCGTAATTGTGTCTTTAGAAGGTCATTCCATCGTTCTATCAAGCCAGCTGCTTCAGGATGATGGAGAACATGGTAAGACCAGTGGATTCCATGAGCATTGGCCCACAGCCGCACTTCATTTGCTGTGAAGTGATTCCCTTGATCTGAGGCAATGCTGTGTGGGATACCATGACGGTGGATAAGGCATTATGTAAGTCCATGGATGGTAGTTTTGGCAGAAGCATTGCGTACAGGGAAGGCAAATCCATATCCAGAGTAAGCGTCTATTCCAGTAAGGACAAAATTCTGCCCTTTCTATGATGGAAGTGGTCCAATGTAATCAACTTGCCACCAGGTTGCTGGCTGATCACCTCGAGGGATGGTGCCATATCAGGGACTCAGTGTTGGTCTCTGCTGCTGGCAGGTTAAGCACTCAGCAGAGGCTGTGGTCATGTCAGCCTTGGTGAGTGGAAGTCCATGCTGCTGGGCCCATGCATAACCTCCATCCCAGCCACCATGGCCACATTGTTAATGAGCACAATGAGAAACAGCAGGAGTAGTTGGGGAAAGAAGAGGAGTGGTTTCCACAGAAAGCTTCATCCTATCCACTTGATAGTTAAAATCATCCTCTGCTGAGGTCACCCTTTGGTGAGGATTCACATGAGACACAAATATCTTCACGTCTTTAGCCCATCCGGAGAGGTCTATCCACATACCTCTTCCCCATAAATCCTTGTCTCCAATTTTCCAACCATGTTCCTTCCAAGTCCCTGACCATCCAGCCAAACCATTGGCCACAGCCCATGAATCAGTATA
>NW_004444006.1:315543-317633 GCF_000243295.1 Trichechus manatus latirostris | reverse complement strand
TTGCTCTAGCTAGAACTTCCAGCACAATGTTAAGCAGGAGTGGTGATAAAGGGCATCCTTGTTCCTGTTCTCAAGGGGAATGTTTTCAACCTGTCTCCTTTAAGAATGATGTTGGCTGTTGGTTTTTGATCGATGCCCTTTACTGTGTTGAGAAATATCCCTTCTATACCTATTTTATTGATAGTTTTTATCAGGAATGGGTATTGGACTTTGTCGAATGCTTTTTCTGCATCAATTGAGATGATCGTGTGATTTGTTTATTTCCTATTATTTATGTGATGGATTACATTGATTGATTTTCTAATGTTGAAACATCCTTGCATACCTGGTATGAATCCTACTTGGTCGTGGTGTATTATTTTTTTTGTATGATGCTGAATTCTATTCTTTAGAATTTTGTTGAGAATTTTTGCATCTATATTCATGAGAGATATTGGTCTGTAATTTTCTTTTTGTGTGTGTGGCATTTTTGCCTGGTTTTTGTATCAGCGTTGTGCCTGATTCATATAATGAATTCGGAAATGTTGCTTGCTTTTCTATGCTCTGAAATAGCTTGAGTAGTGCTAGTACCAGCTCTTCTGTGAATGTTTTGTAGTATTCTCCAGTGAAGCCATCTGGCCCAGGGCTTTTTTTTTGTTGGAAGTTTTATTTCTTGTCTTTTCAATCTCTTCTCTTGTTATGGGTCTGTTCAGACTTTCAACATCGCTTTGTTGTAGTTTGCGTAGATAGTGTGTTTCTAGAAATTTATCCATTTCCTCTAGGTTTTCAAATTTGTTACAGTACAGTTTTTCATAATATTATGTTATGATCCTTTTTATTTCACTTGGGTGTATTGTAATGTCCCCCATTTCATTTCTTACTTGGGTAATTTGCGTCCTCTCCTGTTTTTCATTTGTCAGTCTGGCAAGTGGTTTGTCGATTTTGTTGATTCTTTCAAAGAACCAACTTTTGGTTTTGTTGATTTTTTCTATTGTTTTTCTATTCTCTATTTCATTTATTTCTGCTCTGATCTTTATTATTTCCCTTCTTCTGCTGGCTGTGGGCTTTTTTTGCTGTTCTCTTTTGATTTGTTTGAGTTGTGTAGTTAATGTTTTGATTTTGTCCCTTTCTTCCTTTTTGATGTGTGCATCTATTCCTATAAATTGTCCTCTGAGGACTGCCTTTGTTGTGTACCAAAGGTTTTGATATGACGTATTTTCATTCTTGTTTGATTCAAGGAATTTTTTGATTCCATCTCTGATTTCTTCTATTACCCAGTGATGTGTAAGCAGGGTGTTATTCCGTTTCCAGGTAATTAATTTTTTTCCTTGCTCTTTCTGTTGTTAATTTCTGCCTTGATGGCATTGTGGTCAGAGAAGATACTTTGTATTATCTCAATGTTTTGGATCTTGTTGAGGATTGATTGCTCTGCGGTCTAAGATGTGGTCTATTCTGGAGAACGTTCCATGGGCATTAGAAAAGACTGTCTACTTTGCAGTGGTTGGATCGTGTGTTCTATATATGTCTATGAGGTCAAGTTGGCTGATTGTGCCCTTTCGGTCTTTTGTATCTTTGCTGAGTTTCTTTTTAGTTGTTCTGTCCTTTTCTGAGAGTGATGTGTTGAAGACTTCTACTATTATTATGGAACGGTCAATTTCTCTTTTCAGTGTTGTTAGAGTTTCTTTTGTGTATTTTGGAGCCCTGTCATTTGGTGTGTAGATGTTTATTATGGTTATGTCTTCATGATGCATCGTCCCCTTAATCATTATATAGTGTCCTTCTTTGTCTTTTATGGTGGATTTTGCTTTAAAGTTTATTTTATCTGAAATTAGTGTTGCCAATTCTGCTCTTTTTTGGTAGTTGTTAGCTTGATATATTCTTTTCCAACCTTTGATTTTTAATAAATTCACGTCTTCTTTTCTAATTTGTGTCTCTTGTAGACAGCATATTGATGGATCCTGTTTTTTTTAATCCATTCTGTCAGTCTCCATCTCTATATGGGTGCATTGAGGTGACTTACATTCAGTGTAATTTATGATAGATGTGAGTTTATTGCTGTCATTTTGTAGAGCTTTTTTTTTTTTTTTTTTTTTTTTTTTTGTTCTTCTCCT
>NW_004444006.1:288418-315443 GCF_000243295.1 Trichechus manatus latirostris | reverse complement strand
TTACTTTTGTTTGTGGATTTTTTTTCATTTCTTTTGTTTTTGTAGGTTTGTTTTTGCTGAGAGTTTATGTTTTTCCTGTTTATGTTTATGAGTAGGTTTGTTAACTGTCTTTGTGTTTACCATAAAATTTCCCCTCATCTTTCTAAGTTTGAAGCAGTCTATTATTTCTTGGTATCACCTTGCCTTCCTCTCCATTAGAAGGCTTTATACCTACACCGTTTATTCCCTCTTTTATTGTTCTGATGTTGTTATCATTTACTGATTAACTGCTCTGATTCTCTGTTGTATTTCTTTGAGTTTTGGATAGACTGTGAGAGTTCATTTCCTAGATTGGTATCTGGCTGGTACAATCCTGCTTCCTAGATTCAGCCTGTGAGCTGAAGTTGTTTGTTTTCAGATTAATGGACTCCCTTTAATAATTCTTATAAGTTTGGTTTGGTTTTTACATATTCCCTTAATTTCTGTTTATCTTGGAATGTCCTAATTTCACTATCATATTTGAACAAGAGTTTTGCAGGATATATTATTCTTGGCTGGCAGTTTTTTTTCTTTCAAGGTTTTCTATATGTCCTCCCATTGCCTTCTTGCCTGCATGGTTTCTGCCAGATAATCTGAGCTTAGTCTTATTGTTTCTCCTTTGTATGTGACTTTTTGTTTTTCACAAGCTGCTCTCAGTGTCTTTTGTCTTCAGTTTTGGTGAGAGTGATTATGATATGTGTTGAGGATTTTCTTTTGGGTGTATCCTATATGTGGTTCTCTGAGCTTCTTGGATGGCCAGCTTTTCATCTTTCATGATATTGGGGAAGTTTTCTGTCAGCAGTTCTTCAATGATCCTCCTTGTGTTTTCTGTTGTCTCTCCCCGTTCTGGAACTCCAATCGCTCGAAAATTTTTACTTTTGTTTGTATCCCACATAATTCTAAAGTTCTCTTCATTGTTCTTCATTCTTTTTTCTGAGTTTTCCTCAGAGTTGTATCGAAGAGTTTGTCTTCAGTTCCACTGATCCTGTCTTCCACCATTTCAAATCTGCTCCTCAGCCCTTCTATGACACTGTCCCTTTCTGAAATCTTGTTGTTTATCTTTTGGATTTCTAATTGTTGTTTTTGTGTAATTTCTAGTTGTGAATTTATTTTGGCATTTTTTTCCTGCATTATTTTCCTGAATTCTTCCAATTTTTTGTCTGTATTTTCCATGAATTTTTCTGCCTTTTCCAGGAATTTGTTTTTTTGTTCCTCATTTTTTTTGCTTTGCTTCAACTCTTGCATTATTCTGAGTATTAGAGATTTGACTTCCTTATCAGGTAGTTCTACTACCTTTTCTTCCCCTGGAAAGTCATCTGGTGTTTTATTTTGGACGCCTACTGGAACCATCATGCCCTGTTTTTTAAATGTTTTGAAACTGTCTGCTGCTGTCTTCTGAGCATTCAGCAGTTATTTTTCTGGTTTATTGATTGTAGATTTGTTTATTTCGTCCTTTTTTTTTTTAATTTGGCTATTTCTGAGCAGGCAGGCTGTGTGTTCTTTGTTGTTTACTCGTCTGTGGGCATGACACTTTTCGCCTCCTTCTCCAATTGACAGGATCAGTTGCTCAGATATTCTTTACCTGGTTTTGGTATCAGTGTTATTCTGGCTTCATAAAATGAGTTTGGGAGTATTCTATCCTTTTCTATGCTCTGAAATACCTTTGGTAGTAGTGATGTTATCTCTTCCCTGATCGTTTGGTAGAATTCTCCAGTGAAACCGTCCGGGTAAGGGCTTTTTTTTTTTGTTGTTGTTGTTGGGAGTTTTTTCTTATGGGTTTATTTAGTTGTTCTGCCTCTGATTGTGTTAGTTTAGGTAGGTTGTGAGCTTCTAGAAATTTGTCCATTGCCTCTAGGTTTTCAAATTTGTTAGAGTACAATTTTTCATAGTATTCTGTTATGATTCTTTAAATTTCAGTTGGGTTTGTTGTGATATTATCCTCTCATTTTTTATACTGCTTATTTGCTTCCTCTCCTGTTTTTCTTTTGTCAGTTTGGCCAGTGGTTTATACATTTTGTTGATCTTTTCAAAGAACCAGATTTTGGTCTTGTTAACTCTTTAAATTTTTTTCTTTTCTCTTTTTCATTTTATTCTGCTCTGATTCTTATTATTTCATTTCTTCTTCCCCCCAAGGACTTCTTTGGCTGCTCTCTTACTACTTGTTTGTGTTGGACGGTTAATGTTTTGATTTTTTTCCCTTTTTTCTTTTTGGATGTGTGCATTTATTGCTATAAACTGACCTCTGAGCACTGTTTTTGCTGTGTCCCAAAGGTTCTGGTAAGATGTGTTTTCATTCTCATTTGACTCTATGAATTTCTTTATTCCATCCTTACTTTATTCCCTAACCCAGTAGTTTTTGAGCAAGGTGTTGTTCAGTTTCCATGTGTTTGATTTTTTTTCCTTCCTTTTTCCGTTGTTGATTTCTACTTTGATGGCTTTATGATCAAAAAAGATGCTTTGCAATATTCCAGTGCTTTGTATTCTCTTAAGACTTGCTTTCTGGCCTAATATGTGGTCTCTTCTGGAGAATTTTCCATGTGCTTTGGAAAAGAAAGTATACTTGTCTGCTGTTGGGTGGAGTGTTTGGTATATATCCATGGGATCAAGTTTGTTGATTGTAGCATTTATATCTTTCGTGTCTTTTTTGAGCCTCTTTCTGGATGTTCTGTCCTTCACTGAAAGTGGTGTGATGAAGTCTCCCACTATTAATGCAGAGATGTCTATCTTTCTTTTCAATGCTATTCAGTTTGTTTTATGTATTTTGGAGCCCTGCCATGAGGTGCATAAATATTTATTATAGTTATGTTCCCTTATTGTATTGACCCGTTAATAATTATGTAGTGTTCTTCCTTATCCTTTCTGGTAGATTTTACTTTAAATTCTATTTTGTCAGAGATTAATATTGCTACTGCTGCTTTTTTTTCGTTATTGTTTGCTTCATATTGTTTTTTCTGTCTTTGAGTTTTAGTTTGTTTGTGTCTTTAAGTCTAAGGTATGTCTCTTGTAGGCAGCATATAGACTGATCATGTTTTTTAATCCAATCTGCCACTGTCTGTCTCTTTATTGATGCATTTAGTCCACTTACATTTAACATAATTATTGATAGGTATGAGTTTAGTGCTATCATTTTGTGTGTTTTTTGTGTGTTGTTGACAGTTTCTTTGTTCCAGTTAATTTTCAGTGCTGAGTATTTTTTCTTAGTGTATTTTCTTTTCATCTTTTTCATTGTTGTTGATTCTATATTTGCTAAGTCTTTATATTTTCTTGTTTTTTTTATTTTGGTTGTAGGGTTATTAGTTTCCTTTGTTGTTGCCTTAATATTTACCCCTACTTTCTAAGTTTAAACCAGTCTTTTATTTCTTTATTTCTCCTTGACTGTCTCTCTATATGAAAAATCTAGGCCTACATTTTTTAAGTTCCTCTTTTTTTGTTTTAATGTTGTCATCTTTTATATATTGACATTTCTGTTTTCCTATTTTAAGCGTTTTTACTTTGATTTATTTTTGTTCCTTCCTTATTTGGGTTTATATCTCGTTGCTCTGTCCTGTGTTCTAGTCTTAGGTAGTTATCTGATGTTATTTATATTCTAACAGAAGGACACCCTTTAGTATTTCTTGTGATTTTGTTTTGGCTTTGCAAATTCCCTAAACTTCCGTTGATTTGGAAATGCCGTACTTCTGCCATCGTATTTGATAGACAGTTTTGCTGGATATATAATTCTTGGCTGGGAATTTTTTTCTTCAAGTCTTTTTATATGTCATCCTATCGCTTTCTTGCCTGTATATTTTCTGCTGAGTAGTCCAATCTTAGTCTTATTGACTCTCCTTTGTAGATGACTTTTCATTTATCTCTCGCCACTCTTAAAATTCTCTCTTTATCTTTGGTTTTGGCACGTTTGGTTATAATACGTCTTGGTGACTGTCTTTTGGGATCTATCTTATGTGGAGTTCAAAGAGCATCTTGGATAGACATCGTATGTTTCAGGATATCAGGGCGGTTTTCTGCCAAGAAATCTTCAACAATTCTCTTTGTATTTGATTTCATCCTCCCCTGTTCTGGTACTCGAATCATTCGTAGGTTATTCATGTTGATAGAGTCCCATGTAATTCTTAGGGTTTCTTCTTCTTTTCAATGTTTTTATCTGATTTTCCCTCAAATAAGTTGGTGTCAAGTGCTTTATCTTCAGTCTCTCTAATTATGACTTCCATTGCCTTAATTCTGCTCCAATGACTTTCTACTGATTTGTTTAATTCTGAAATTTTATTGTTAATCTTCTAGATTTCTGATTGCTGTCTGTCTATAGATTCTTGCAGCCTGTTAAATTTGTCATTATGCTCTTCTCTAATCTTCAGTTCCTCTATTGCTTTGTCTGAGTTTTGTCACATTTTCTTCCTGATCTCTTGAAGAGTTCTGTATATTAATCTTTTGTATTCTGCCTCCAGTAATTTCAAGAAATTCTCTTATATTTCTTGAAATTTCTAAATTCTTTGTTTTAGGAGCTTGCTTAAGCCATCATGGTCTGCCTCTTTATGTGATTCGATATTAACTGTTATCTCCAAGCCATCAATAAGTTATTATATTTATTTAATGTTTGCTTAGTGTGTCCTAGTTTCTTGTTTTTGATATGCCCAAACAGGTTGCTCTTGTGAACTAGGCAGATCACCAGCGCCTCTGAAGCTACGACTTCCTGCTACCAGGTGACTAGATCTGCCACTAAGTTTGTGAAACTAGGACTCAGTCCACTCCTCTTATATGGTTTCAGCTCATGTATCCAGGTAGTAGACCACCAAGTGTGTGATACAGGCTGTCACCTACAGTCCTAGAAGAGCTTGGGTGATTGGTGTAGGCACAGGCATCTGGCTGCAGCAGAGGGACACACTCTGAGCATGTCAGGGGGCCGTTGACCACCCCCGAGTGTCCTGGAGGTAAGCGTGTCCTTTCTAGAGTGCATAGGTGGGTGGGTTTTGCAGCTGGACTATGAGAACCCAATGCTGCTGGATGTAAGGACTGAGGGGCACCACTTATTCTTGGGCCCCTGTGTCAGGCGGCTAGGTGGTGTGGATGGAAACACCAGTCCTCAGGCCCCTGATGTTGGTAGGTGAAGACCCTACTTATTGGGCATAGCAGTGTCAAATGTTACAAACTTTCTACTTCTCAGCTCAAACAGTTGAAGTTAGACTTCCGGTATATACCCTGTTGTACTGTGTTAATGAGGGCCTATGCTGTTGCAATGGCCCCACACAAGTCTCTGCAGAGGGAAGGGCCTTCAAAGTCCCATGGACCCCTTATGCTTGTGCGTAAGCAAAGGAACTGTGCCGACCCTGAGTTTCTGGCTTAGGGGAGCCCGCAGATTATTTTTTCCTCTGTTTGTTAATTTGTTCCCTGTCCAAGACTGGGGGAATGGCTCAGGGTACACGACAGGACTTACTTCTGGCCCAGGGGACTCGGCAATTGCTGAAGCCATCCTGGACCCAGGGCAGAGCAGAGAGCAGGAAGGTAAATGGGAGAGAGGTCTTTCCCAAAGGGGAGTGTTTTCTTCCTCGCAATAGGCCTGATGCAAGTACTTATCTTTCGCCAATCGAGGGCTGCTTCTCTCTGGTTCTGGATGGCCTAGTAGGCTTTCTGCCACTGGGTCTCTCCAGATGTGGAAAATACCTTCAGAGCGCCACTGTTCGCTTCACCGCCCCCAAGAGATGATCAGGCCTGAAGCTCTCTGGCTCCCGCTGGGTCAAATCTGGCAACACCTTGCTGCTTCCGAACCATCTCTCCCTCCACTGTCACTCAGTCTGATTTCTCAACTTTGCCTTTGATGTTCAGGGCTCCTAGATTTTTATATATAATAGATTTATTTGTTTTTCGGGTCTTCGTTGTAAGACGGACCACCAGACCCGCCTGACTACTCCACCATCTTAGCCCAATATCTCTTATTTATTTATTTTGTTTTACTTTTAATTACTTCTTTTATCTCTTCTCCTGTTATGGGTCAGCTCAGATTTTGTATCTTAGATTGTATTAGTAGAGGTAGGTAGTATGCCTCTAGGAATTTGTCCATTTCCTCTAGGTTGTCAAATTTGTTGGCGTACAGCTCTTCATAGTATTCTCTTATGATCCTTTTTATTTCAGTTGAGTCTGTTGTAATGTCGTCCATCTCATTTCTTATTTGGGTTATTTGCTTCCTCCCCTATTCTCCTATTTTTTAAGTTTTGCCGGTGGTTTGTCAATTTTGTGGATCTTTTCAAAGAAAAAACTTTTGGTATTGTTTATTGTTTCTGTGTTCTCTTTTTCATTTATTCCTGCTTTTATCTTTAATATTTCTTGTCTTCTGGGAACTGTGGCTTCTTTTACTGTTCTCTTTCCATTTATTTGAATTGTAGAGCTAATCTTTTGATTTTGGTCTGTCCTTTTTTGATGTGTGTATTTGTTGCTGTAAATTAGCCTCTGAGCACTGCCTTTGCTGTGTCTCAAAGGTTTTCGTATGATGTGTTTTCTTTCTTATTTGATTCTAGTAATTTTTGATCCATTCTTACATTTCCTCTATTACCTTTTTTTTTAAGCATGCTGCTAATCCGTTTCCATGTATCTGAATTTTTTCCTTCCTCTTACTGTTATTGATTTCAACTTTCATAGTATTGTGATCAGAGAGATTGCTTTGGACTATTTCAATGTTTTGGATTTTATTGAGGGTTGTTATGTGGCCTAAAATGTAGCCTATGCTGGAGAATATTTTCTGTGCATTGGAAAAGAATATATACTTTGATTCTGTTGGGTGGAGTGTTCTATATATATCTATGAGGTCAAATTGGTTGATTGTGGTCTTTAGGTCTTCTGTAACTTTGCTGAGTTTCTTTCTGTGTGTTCTGTCCTTTACCAAGAATGGTGTGTTGAAGTCTCCTACTATTGTGAAACTGTCTATATTTCTATTCAGCACTGTTCATTTGTTTTATGTATTTTGGGGCCCTTTTTTTGTGTGTGTAGGTATTTATTAAGGTGATGTCTTCTTGGTGAACTGTCCTTTTAATTATTATATAATGTCCTTCCTTGTCTTTTCTGATTGATTTTTCCTTAAACTGTATTATCTCTGAGATTAGTATTGCCACTCCTGCTCTGTTTTGGATACTGTTTGCTTGATATATTTTTTCTACCCTTTAATTTTAAATACATTTATGTCTTTGTGTCTAAGCTGTCTCTTGTAGACAGCATGGTGATGACTGATGCTTTTTTATCCATTCCCTCACTCTCTTTCTCCTTACTGGTGCATTTAAGTCATTTAATTTCAATGTGTTTATCACTAGGTATGTGTTTATTCCTGTTGTATGGTTGTGCTTTTTAAATTTTTTTATTTTACTTTAGGTGAAGGTTTACAGAACAAACAGTTTCTCATTAAACAGTCGGTACACATATTGTTTTATGACATTGGTTAACAACATCACGATATGTCAACACTCTCCCTTTTCGACCTTGGAGGACCTTTTTTCTCTTGGCGAAAATCTACATAGCCAAAGATACACCATTTCAGAAATTTCTACGTGTACAATTCAGTGACATCAAATACTTTCTTCCAGTTGTACTGCTATTGTCACTATCTTTTTCCAAATTATTCCATTACCATTCTCTTCAAATTAATAGCCCTTAGGCTTCCCATCAAACTTTTGAGTTGCTGTTGTCAATTTGATCTCACATAGATAATTCCCTTTTTTGTACCTTAGATGAAGGTTTACAGAACAAATACTTTCTCATTAAACAGTTAGTACACATATTGCCTTATGACAATGGTTAACAACCCCACAACATGTCAACACTCTCCCTTCTCAACCTTCAGTTCCCTTTCACCAGTTTTCTTGTCCCCTTCTGCCTTCTAGTCTTTGTCCCTGGACTGCTGTGCCTCATTAGTCCCATTTTGTTTTATGGGGCTGTCCAATCCCCAGCTGAATTGTGAACCTCCGGAGTGAATTCACCACTGAGCTAAAATAGTGTCTGGGGGGCCATACTCTTGGTATTTCTCCAGTCTGTCAGGCCAGTAAGTCTGGGTTTTTTTTGTGAGTTATAATTTTGTTCTGCATCCTTCTCTAGCTCTGTCACGGAACCTCTGTTGTGATCTCGGTCAGAGCAGTCAGTGATGGCAGCCAAGCACCCTTCAGCTGTACTCGACTCAATCTGGTGGATGCCTTGGTAGATGTGGTCCATTAGTCCTTTGGACTAATCTTTACCTTGTATCCTGTTCTTTTCATTCTCTCTTGCTCCCAAAGGGGTGAGACCAGTGGAGTATCGTAGATGGCTGCTCACAAGCTTTTAAGACCCTCGAGGCTACTCACCAAGGTAGAATGTAGAACGTTGTCTTTATAAACTGTGTTATGCCAGTTGAGCTAGATGTTCCCTGAGACCATGGTCCCCACAGCACTCCACCCAGCAATTCAGACCCTCATGGAGTTTGGATGTGTCTATGGAGCTTCCATGACCTTTCCTTGGTCAAGTTGTACTGGCTTCCCCTGTATTGTGTACTGTCTCACCCTTCACCAAATTACCACGTATCTATTGTCGATTTAGTTCCCCCTCACCTGTCCCATCCCTCTTAACCAACAAAGATTTTTTTCTTTTTGTGTGTAAACTTTTTCATGGGTTTTTACAGTAGAGGTCTCATGTAATATTTGTCGTTTTGTGATTGACTTATTTCACTCAGCATAATGTCTTCCAGTTTTATCCATGGTATGAGATGCTTCACAGATTCATCATTGTTCTTTGTCCTTGCATAATACTCCATTGTGTGTATGTACCATCTTTGTTTATCTGTTCATCTGTTGATGGACATCTAGGTTGTTTCCTTCTTTTTGCTATTGTGAACAGTGCTGCAATGAATATGGGTGTGCGTATGTCTTCGTGTGATGGCTCTTATTTCTCTAGGTTATATTCCTAGGAGTGGGATTGCTGGATCATATGGTATTTCTATTTCTTGGTTTCTAAGGAAGCTCCCTATCATTTTCCAAAATGGTTGTATCATTTTCCATTCCCACCAGCAGTGCATAAGAGTTCTGATCTCCCTGCAGCCTCTCCAACATTTGTTATTTCCAGTGTTTTTGGTTTGTGCCAGTAATGCCGGGGTATGATGGTATCTCTTTGCAGTTTTAATTTGCATTTCTTTAATGGTTAGTGATCGCGAACATTTCCTCATGTTTCTGTTGGCAGCTAGAATGACTTCTTTGGTGAAGTGTCTATTTGTTTGCTTTGTCTGTTTTTTAATAGGATTATTTGTCTTTTGTTGCAGAGGTGTTGGATTTTCTTGTAGATTATGAAGATTAGACTTTTTCTGACTTGTAATGTCCCAAAATTTTTTCCCATTCTGTAGGTTCTCTTTTTACTGTTTTGGTGAAGTCTTTTCATGAGCATAAGTGTTTAATTTTTAGAAAATACCAGTAGTCTAGCTTATCTTCTGGGGTTTGTATATTGTTGGTTATGGTTTGTATCCTGTTAAAGCTGTGCATTAAGACCTCTAGTGTTGATCCTAAGTTTTCTTCTATGAACTTTATAGTTTTTTGTCTTTATAATTAGGTCTTTGATCCATTTTGAATCAGTTCTTGTATATGGTGTGCAGTATGGGTCCTGTTTCATTTTTTTTGCAGATGAACATCCAGTTTTGCCAACGTCCTTTGTTAAAAAGACTGTCTTTTCCCCGTTTGATGGACTTTGGGCCTTTGTCGAAGATCAGGTGACCATAGGTGGATGGATTTACATCTGGGTTCTCAATTTGGTTGTGCTTTTTTTGTGGTACTGATGTTTTCTTGGTTTCTCTTACTTTCAGGTCTTTGATCCATTTGGAAGTACTTTTTGTATACGGCGTGATGTATGGGTCCTGTTTCTTTGTTTTTTTTTTTTTTTTTGCGGATTTTCTTTTCTTTCATTATTATAAATTTTGTGTTTACTGAGACTTTATTCTTTTCTTCTTTTTCATTTTGGTGAGTAGCTTTGTTAACTTTCTTTGTGATTACCTTGAAACTTACCCTTATCTTCCTAAGTTTGAATAAGTCTTATATTACTTGGTATTGACTTAACTTCTCCATTTGAAAGTTTTATACCTACACTATGTACTCTCCCTTTTATTGTTTGATTCTGTTGTCATTTACAGATTGGCATTTCAATGTCCTTGTTTTAAGTCTTTTAGCTTTGTTTTATTATTGAGGGTTCTTTACCTAGGTTGGTATCTGGCTGAAGCTGTCCTGTGTTCTAGATTCTGGTTGTTTCCTTATGTTACTGGTTCTCTAACCAGATAAGTCCTTTTAATATTTCTTGTAATTTTGGTTTTATTTTTATAAATTTCCTTAATGTCTGTTTATCTGGAAATGTGTTAATTTCATCATTGTATTTAAGAGACAGTTTTATAGGATATATTTCTTGGATGGCAGTTTTTTTTTCTTTTCCTGGATTTTATGTGTTGTATCCCATTGTTTTCTTGCCTGAATAGTTTCTGCCAGTAATCAGACCTTAGTCTTATTGTTTCCCTTTTGTAAATGACCTTTCATTTTCCCAAGCTGCTCTTGGGATTCTTTCTTCGTCTTTGGTTTTGGCAAGCGTGATTATTATATGTCTTGTTGATTTTCTTTTCAGGTTTATGTTATATGGAGTCCTTTGAGCTTCTTGTATTGTCAGCTTTTTGTCTTTCATGATATTTAGGACGTTTTCTGCTAGTAAATTTCTTCAGCAACAATCTTTTATCTGTGTTTTCCATCTTCTTCTCCTGTTCTGGAACTCAGATAATGCACATATTTTTGCCCTTGTGTCCCACATAATTCTTAAGTTTTCTTCATTCTTTTCTCGATTTTTCCTCAAAGAGGCGTCCATGGATTTGTTTTCAATCTTGCTGATTCTCTCTTCTGTTGTTTCAAATTTACTCCCAAATTCTTCTCTTGGGTTATCCATTTCTGAAATTTTGTTGCTTATCTTTAGATGTCTAGTTACTGATTTTGTATGATTTCTAATTGTTTATTTTGTTTTGTTTTGTTTTTCCTTAATTCTATTGATTTTTCTGCAATGTCCTTGATTTTGGCTATGAGTTCATTGGCATCGTCTGTGCTTTCCTTGATTGTGTCTGTTTTTTACTTAGTTTTGTCTGTGTTTTCCTTGTTCTCTTTTCTAATCTCTTGGAGAGCTCTAAATATTATCGTTTTGAATTTCTTTTCAGGTAGTTCCACTGCCTTTTCTTCTACCAATAATCATCTGATTCTTTATATTAGTCATCTGCTGGCACCATTTTCTCCTGTTTTTTAATATGTTTTTATATTTTCTGCTGTCTTCAAGACATTAAGGTAGTTTTTTCTTTATTTATTGACTGTATGTTCATTTGTTTTGTCCTGCTTCTTTGTTTTGTTTAGATAAGTCAGGGTGTGCAGACCAGGAGTACTTCGATGTTTGCTTTTCTGTGGGCATGATAGCTCTCACTACCTTGACTGGTTGGGCAGGGCAGCAGCAGGCTGGGTGGCAAGATGGCTGAGGGCAGACTGGGCAGGCTGTGTCTGCCTCCTGATCTTGGTCCAGAAGTATAAGAGTGTTCAGAGCCCCTTGCCAGATAGGTAGGGGTGTCAGACAGGGAGTGGTACAGGTTCACTTCCCACCATTCAGCAGCTAGTTGAGTCACAGGAGGGGAGGGGTAGTGAGGACCTGATGTGGCAGTGGGCCTCAGCCAGGGATGATCTAGTCACACTGACACAGTGAGGGATGGCAGAAAGAGGGGTGTTGTACAGGGCTAGGTTAGGGAATGACAGGAAAAAAAAGAGAATGAAAAATGGGTAGGCAGTTATTGGGGACAGAGTGGACCTGGGGCCAGTGGGAAGCGGGGAGTTGATGTACAAGGCTAGTTGGGAAGGTGGAAGAAAAGGGGAAAATATAATGGCAGGAGTTGGCTGGTGGGTGCATGGCAGACCTGGGCTGGCAGGATTCTGGAGGCTAGTGTGGTGAGGCCTGGAAAGAAGGGATAGAGTTGGTGTACAAGGCTAAGTAGGAGGGAGGAATAAAAGAAGAAATGGGAAAAAGAAAAAATAGTGCAGCAGGAGATGGTGGGTAGGGGCAGGGTGGATTCGTGGTGGTGGTGGATCAGTGGCTTTCTAGCCAAGGGAGTGTGGCATGGCCCAGTTGGAAGGGGTGGAGGTGGTGTATGGGGCTAGGTGGGAGGGAGAAACCAAAGGAGGAAATGGAAAAAAATGGCCCAGTGCAGTCCCATGGGTGGTAGCTGGCAGGTAGCTCTCTAACCATGAAAGTGTAGAGTGGCCCAATGGGAAGGGGTAGAGGTGGCATATAAGGTTAGGTGGGAGAGAGAATGAAAAAGAAGAAGCTGGCAGGTGGGGGCAGGGTAGACCCAGAGTGATGGCAGGCTGGTAGCTCTTTAGCTGAGCACTGCAGCATGGCCCATAGGGAAGGGGTAGGAGTGGCATATGGGGCTAGGTGGGAGGGACATAGTAATAGAAGAAAGGGGAAAAAATGACACAGCAGAAGCCAATGGGTTGGGATGGGGTGGACTTGGGGTAATGCTGGGCTGGTTGGCCCTTAACCTAGCTGCATGGCATGGCCCATTGAGAAGGGGTGGGGTTGTTGTATGGGGTATAAGGTTGAGGGGTGGGAAAGCACGTTTCTCTGGGCACCAGGTGATCTGACTCCTGTTGGAAGCTCCGTGAAGTTGCCTTCCCACACACTCTGTCCGAGGTCATTGCTGGCTGTGCTCCAAGATGGCAACATTATGCCGTGTTAGTTGGCATGGGACTTTGAGTCCATATCTGTCATGGTTTGAATTGTGTCCCCCCAAAAATGTGTGCATCAATTTGGCTGGGCCATGATTCCCAGAATTGTGTGGTTGGCTTCCATTTTGTGATTGTAATTTTATGTTAAAGAGGATTAGGGTGGGATAGTAACACCACCCTTACCCAGGGCATATCCCTAATCCAATGTAAAGGGAATTTCCCTGGGGTGTGGTCTTTCATCAAGAGATAAAAGGAAAGGGAAGCAAGCAGAAAGTTGGGGACCTCATATCATCAAGAAAGCAGTGCTGGGAACAGAGCGCGTCCTTTGGACCGGGGTCCCTGCACAAAGAAGCCCCTAGTCCGGGGGAATACTGAAGAGAAGGCTGACAGAGAGAAAAAGCTTTCCCCTGGAGCTAACGCCCTGAATTTGGACTTTTAACCTACTTTAACTGCGAGGAAATGAATTTCTCTTCGTTAAAACCATAACCATCCACTTGTGGTATTTCTGTTATAGCAACACTAGATGACAAAAACAATATCTCTCCTCATTTTCTGTTTTCCTTCATTCTCTTCTTCCATTTGATGTTTGATTTAGTTATTTATAACTTCATTTTATGCTTAGGGTACCAGGATCGATGTTTGTATCCGTTTTACTTAGTATTTTGGGTCTTTGCTGAAGAGGAATGGTATGATGCATTTGTCTAGGGTGCTACGTTGCCTCTGTCTCCAGGGCATTAGATTTTTGCTTGATATTGGCTTTCTCAGCTTTCCTCAGTAGCACTGTTTACTGGAGGAAATTTTTCCTTGGGCATTATTTGTTACTCCTCCTTTTCCTCCCTTCTGAACCAGGTTTTTTTGTCTTTAGGCTGTTCTACACTGAGGTTGGGAGCTCACTATATTGAGTCTGTCCATGAGATGACGCTGCTCCTTTTCCTCAGTTTTCTCTCTCTTCCCTACTTCTTTGCACTTTTTGACCTGTTGTGGCACTCCCCCTACTGCACACCGATTCCAGCTACCTGCAGTTATCATGGGGGTTAGAGGTACTCCAAAGCGTTCTGCCAGTCCTTGTCCAGTGCATTCCAGAAGTGGAAGGACTTCCATCTCCCACCATGGACCAAGCTCCCCTCCTCTCTTCAGGGAAGGTGCCCTCAGCTTGCTGCAGTCTCTCCCATGTAAAGTGATGGGATGGGGAGGGGGACCAGCAGAGTTCGCATGTTGCTTCAATGAAATATGCCCCAACAAGCCTCACCAAGAGTTTCTCCATGCACAGACTGTGTTATCTCTGGGGACTTGGGTCCTGACCCTGTCAGTCTGCAAGCCACTCCACATCTGAGCTCCCCTGGCTCCTTGAATGAGCTGTTGTTGTTGTTCGGTGCTGTTGAGTCAATTCCTACTCATAGTGACCCTATGTACAACAGAAACACTGCCCGGTCCTGCGCCATCCTCACAATCATTGTTATGCTTAAGCCCATTCTTGCAGCCACTGTGTGAATCCATCTCCTTGAGGATCTTTCTTTTTGAATGAGCAGTGCTGATTAATTGATTTAATTGCAGCAGTGAAAGGGGGGGATAAGGAGACGGAAAGAGTAGATTTCTGCCTAACTTACTGTTTTCCACCGGTTTCTGCTGCTGTCTTCTGCCCACATTCACTAGTTTTGCTGGTTCTAGTAGAGAGTAATTGTTGTATTTCATAGTGCTCTTGTGGGTGAGGATGAACTTTAATCCTCTTACACTGCCATCTTCTCAGAACTAGATGTGTCTCTCTTAAGCAGCATATTGTTGGGTCATGTTTTTCTTTAATCTATTCTGCAACTCTATGCATTTTATTTAAGCATTTAGCCTATTTAAATCCACTGTTACTACCAATAAGGAGATACTTACTCCTTCCTTCTTGTTGTTTGTTTTTTGTGTGTGACTTATGCTTTCTTTGTCTCTTATTAACTCGACAAAGAAATTTTTGTGTTTTGCTGGTTTTTTTGTAGTAAGCCATTTTTATTCCCTTCTCCATTCCTTTCGTACCTATTTTTATGTAGGTTTTCTTTGTGATTACAATTTTATTGCATTTAACATTTTCCTTTTATAATGACCTGGGTTAAATTGATACAGACTGAACTTCAGTAAAATACAGAAACACTATACTTATAGTTTCTCCCCCTCCCCGATTTATGTTGTTGTTACCTCAATTACATCTTTATACATCATGTGCCCTGAAACATAAATGTCTGCTTATTTTTATGCATTTGTTGTTACAAAGCAAAAAGAACGTAACAACTAGATTTATCAGGTAAGGAAATCTCAAAATTCACCCTTATTTTTGCCCATCAGATTACCTTTAATGGAGATCTTTCTAAATGTGGCTTTGAGTTACTTTCTAATGCCCATTTTTCCCTGTCTGGAGTAAATCTTTTAGGGTTAGTCTCATGGATATGAATTCCTGCAGCTTTTGTTTATCTGTGAATCTCTTAATTTCACTGTCATTCTTGAATGACAGTTTTGCCATACATATTATTCATAGTGAACAGTTGTTTACTTTCAGAATTTTAAATATGTCATCCCATTGTCTTCTGGCCTCCTCTGGAGCTGATTCTCCTGAATTTGGACTTGTAGCCTACTAGACTGTAAGAGAATAAATTTCTCTTTGTTAAAGCCATCCACTTGTGGTATTTCTGTTAGAGTAGCTCTAGATGACTAAGACACTACTCAAAGTGATCTATAGATCAAATGCAATCCTGATCAAAATTCCAACATCCTTCCTTGCAGAAATGGAAAAAGCAATCCGTAGTTTCATATAGAATGGCAAGAATCCCTGAATAGTTAAAGCAATTTTAATGAAAAATAAATAGGAGAATTCACACTTCCTCATTTCAAAATGTACTGTACAGCTAGAGTAATCAAAACAGCCTGGTATTGGAAAAATAACAGACACATTGTCCAATGGAATCGAATTGTGAATCCAGAAATGAGCCCACACATTCATAGTCAATAGATTTTTTTCTAAATTTGTATAGTTAACTGATTTTTAACAAGGGTTATAAGTATATTAAATGGAGAAAGAAGAGTCCATTCAATAAATGGTGGTGGGGAAATTGGATTTCAATATGCAGAACCACAACATTTAAACATGGGAATTCACTGATATCAAATAGTTTTGTTTTGTTTTGTTTTGTTTTGTTTTGTTAAAAGACTTAACAAAAAACGTGAAAAGAATTACCACAAGTGGATGACTTTAACAAATAGAAATTTATTTTCTCACAGTTTAATAAGCTAGAAGTCTGAATTCAGAATGTCAGCTCTAGGGGAAAACTTTCTGTCTCTGTCAGATCTGCAGGAAAGTCCTTGACTCTTTAGCTTCTGCTTCCTGGTTCCTTGGAGATTTTCATGTGTCTTGGTGTTGATCTTATCCCATTTTCCTACTGTTCACTTGTTTAATCTCTTTTATCTCTCAAAAGAGAGTGACTCAAGATACACCTTACACTAATCTTGTCTCAGTAACATAACAAAGACTACCCTTTACCAAATGAGATTATAACCTCGGGCAATGAGGTTGATATTTTGGAAAGCATAATTCAATCCACCACGTGTCTGTAAGTTTGTTGCACTGTGGTGGCTTGCGTGTTGCTGTGATACTGGAAGCTTTGCCACCGGTATTTCAAATACCAGAGGGTCACTCTTAGTGGACAGGTTTCACCTGACTTCCAGACTAAGACAGACTAGGAAGAAGGACATGGTAGTCTACGTCTGAAAAAAATTGACTAGTGAAAACCGTATGAATAGCAACTGAATATTATCTGATATAGTTTTGTAAGATAAGACCCTCGTGTTGGAAGGCACGCAAACTACTACTGGGAAAGACATGCCTCCTCAAAGTAGAGTTAACCTTGATGTGGATGGAGTCAAGCTTTCGGACCCTTCATTCGCTGATGTGGCATGATTCAAAATGAGAAATAGCAGCAGCAAACATCCATTAATAATCGGAACGTGGAATGGAAGAAGTATGAATCTAAGAAAATTAGAAATGGAATCCATAGGCATTGATATCCTGGGCATTAGTGAGCTGAAATGAACTAGTATTGGCCATTTTGAATCAGGCAATCACATGGTCTACTACGCCAGGAATGACAAATTGAAGAGGAATTGTTTTAGGTTCATCACTAAAAAGAAAATTTCTAGATATATCCTGATGCACAAAGTTGTCAGGGATAAGAAGATATCCATACGCCTACAAAGAAGACCAGTTAATACGACTATTATTCAAATTTCTGCACCAATCACTAAGACCAAAGATGAAGAAACCTAAGATTTTTACCAACTTTTGCAGTCTGAAATTGATCAAACATGCAATCAAGATGCATCGATAATTACTGGCAATTGGAATGGGAAAGTTGGAAATGAAGTATTGGTAGTTGGAAAATACGGCCTTAGTGATAGAAACGAGGCCAGAGATTGCATGATATAATTTTGCAAGACCAATGACTTATTCATTGCACATACCTTTTTTCAACAACATAAACCGCAACTATACATGTGGACCTCGCCAGAAAGAATACACAAGAATCAAATCCACTACATCTGTGGAAAGAGACAATGGAAAATCTCAATTTCATCAGTCGGAACAAGGCCAGGGGCTGACTGCAAAACAGACCATAAGTTGCTCATCTGCAACTTCAAGATGAAGTTGAAGAAAATTAGAACAAGTCCACAAGAGCCAAAATATGACCTTGTGTATATTCTACCTGAATTTAGAGACCATCTCAGGAATACATTTGATGCATTGAACACTAATGACCAAAGACCAGACGAGTTGTGGAATGACATCAAGGACATCACACATGAAGAAAGCAAGAGGTCATTTAAAAGACAAGAAATAAAGAAAAGACCAAAATGGATGTCAGGAGATATTCTGAAAGTTGCTCTTGAACATAAAGTAGCTAAAGCAAAAGGAAGAAATGATGACTTAAAATACCTGAGCAGAAGATTTTAAAGGGTGGCTCCAGAAGGCAAAGTAAAGTATTATAATGAAATGAGCAAACACCTGGAGATAGAAAGCCAAAAGAGAAGAACATGCTTTGCATTTCTCAAACTAAAAGAAATGAAGAAAAAGGTCAAGCTTCCAGTTGCAATCTTGAAGAATTCTACCAATAAATTATTAAATGACTAAGGAAGCCTCAAAAAAAAGATGGAAGGAATAAACAGAGTCATTATACCAAAAACAATTGGTCTACCTTCAACCATTTCAGGAAGTATCATATGATCAAGAACAGATGGTACCGAAAGAAGAGGTACAAGTTGCACTGAAGGCATTGGCAAAAAACAAGGCTCCAGGAATTGACAGAATACCAATTGAGACAATTCAATAAACGGATGCAGAACTGGCGATGCTCACTCGTCTATGCCAGGAAATTTGGAAGACAGCTACCTGGCCAACTGACTGGAAGAGATCCATATTTGCACCCATTCCAATGAAAGAAAATCCAACAGAATGCGGAAATTCTGAAACAATATCATTAACATTACACAAAAGTATAATTTTGCTAAAGATCATTCAAAAGCGGTTACAGCAGTGCACTGACAGGGAGCTTCCAGAAATTCAAGCCAGATTCAGAAGAGGACGTGGAATGAGAGCTATCACTGTTGATGTCAGATGGATCTTGTCTGAAAGCAGAGAATACCAGAAAGATATTTACCTGTGTTTTATTGACTATGCAAAGGCATTGGATTGTGTGGATCATAACAAATTATGGACAACATTGCAAAAGATGGGAATTCCCAAGCATTTAATTGTGCTCATAAGGAACCCGTACTTAGAACAAAAAGTCAGTCATTCTAACAGAACAAGGGGATACTGCATGGTTTAAAGTCAGGAAATGTGTGTGTCAGGGTTGTATCCTTTCATCATGTATGCTGAGCAAATACGTTGAGAAGCTAGACTGTATAAAGAACACGGCATCAGGATTGGAGGAAGACTCATTAACAACCCGAGTTATGCAGATCACACAACCTTGGTTACTGAAAGTGAAGAGGACTTGAAGCACTTATTGATGAAGATCGAAGACCACAGCCTTCATTATGGATTACACCTCAACATAAAGAAAACAAAAATCCTCACAAGTAGACCAATAAGCAACATCATGATAAAGGGAGAAATGGTTGACGTTGTCAAGGATTTCATTTTACTTGGATCCTCAATCAACAGCCGTGGAAGCAGCAGTCAAGAAATCAAATGATGCATTGCAATGGGAAATCTGCTGCAAAAGACTTCTTTAAAGTGTTAAAAAAGCAAAGATGTCACTTTAAGGACTAGGGTGTGCCTCACAAAAGCCATGGTGTTTATAATCGCCTCATATGCATGTGAAAGCTGGACAATGAATAAGAAAGACTGAAGAAGAATTGATGCCTTTGAATTATGGTGTTGGCAAAGAATATTCAGTATACAACAGGCTGCCAGAAGAATGAACAAGTCTGTCTTGGAAGAAGTACATCCAGAATGCTCCTTAGAAGCAAGGGCGGTGAGATTTCCTCTCGTATACTTTTGACATGTTATCAGGAGTGACCAGTTCCTGGACAAGGACATCATGTTTGGTAAAATAGAGGGTCAGGGAAAGAGAGGAAGACCCTCAACAAGATGGATTGACACAATCGTTGCAACAATGGGGTCAAACATAGCAATGATTGGGAGGAAGGTGCAGGACCAAGCAGTGTTTCATTCTGTTGTACATAGGGTCACTATTAATAGGAATCCACTCGATGGCATCTAACAACAACAACAATTCAATCTATAAAGTTTTACTCTTTGAACTCCAAAACTCCTTGTCTTTACCATATGGAGAACACATTTCATTCCATCTCATCATCCCAGGTCTGAAGTCAACTTTAAGTGCAAACTCTCATCTTCTGAATCATCTATATCAAGTATGGGTGAGACTTTAGGCATATTCCATCCTGGGTTAAGATTTCTCTTTATCTGTGAACCTGTGGAATCTAAAATGCAAGTTATCTGTTTCCAAAGTACAATGATGGAACAGGCACAAGCTAGACATTTCCATAACAAATGGGAGATGTTGGAGGGAAAGAAGGCATAAAGGTCACAAAGTAAGTCCAAAACCCAGCAGAACAATTTACATTAGCTCTCAAGGCTTGAAAACTACCCTCTGTTCTTTGGGACATCCGGGCAATGACCCTACCCTCCAGACTTTGTGTGTTGTTTACACCCTCTGGATTCTAGGTGAGGACCCCTCTCTCCTGGGTATCAGCTGTGCCTTCCAGGACTATCTCAGATTGCAACTCTGCTCCCTTGGCTTTGGGCAGCATCATTCTCCTTGCCCATATGAGTGGCAATTCTACTCCCTTTGCCCCGGATGTCCCCCTTCTTCTTCCCCTTGTGCATGGCAGACCCTCACCTCAACTTTGGGTAGTGGCACCATCCCCCTGGCACACCTTAATGCCACTCCCACACTCCGGAACAGAGTTGGCAAAGATCCAACTCTGAAACCTAGGAAGCTTTGCCCTCCCCACCTTTGAGATCCTGGACACTGTGGTTCCACACATTGAAAACAGGAAAGCCCTGCTTTCCATACTCCTTCCAACTGTTCTGCTGATCTCTGAGCTGCTCCAGGGATTGTCTTTTTCTTTTCTTGGAGGACAACAGATGTAGCTCCTCTAGCCTGTTTCCTGACTGTAAAATTTCAAAAGGCAGACAGCGTTCTTTCCTTTCATTCTTTCTCTGTCTCCTTCAGTCTAAGCTGATAGGTTTTCTGATGTGGTTGTTGGTTAGATCCATCAGTAACAAGCTTATTCTAGTTTAGGAGGCTAGATATCATAATTAGGAGTGCGGGCTCTAGGGGAAGGCTTTCTCTCTGTCAGCTCTGAAGGAAGGTCTTTGTCTCTTGAGCTTCTGCTCCTGGGTGATCTTCATATGGCTCAGCATGTCTGTTCCCACATCTCTTCTTTGCCTGCTTGTTCAATGTCTCAAAAGCGATTTACTCAAGATACAACCTACACTAACTCATCCTAATTAACATAACAAAACTACCCATTCCCAAAGGGAATTATAACCACAAGCATAGAGGTTAGGATTTACAATACATAGTTTTGGGGGACATAATTCAATCCATAACAACAAGCTATCAATTGGGACTATATCTTCGGAAGCCATATATAGGCTAAGAATCTAATAACCAAAATATATTATATAAAACTTTGACAACTGAACAACAAAAAAACAAATAATCCGATTATGAAATGAGCAAAGGACTTGAATAGACCTATACGGAAAACTAACACCATAATTTTTTTTTGTAACTTGCTTTAATTTCAGTTAACAATCTTATCATATGCAAATATATGCCTGTTAAAAAGAGAAGACCACGAAAATAGTAACAATAATAACAAGCACTGATTATGAGATACTTTTCTTACTTTGGCCTATCTTTATTTTTTAAAATGAACATATTAATTATAATAATAATAATAACAACAATTTTGGGGCCTTAATCATGTGTTAGACACTGTTAAATACTATACATGAATTATCTAATTCTCACATTTTTTTGTTTTTTGTTTTATTATTATACTTTAGGTGAAGGTTTACAGAACAGATAGTTTCTCATTAAACAGTCAGTACACATATTGTTTTATGACTTTGGTTAACAACCCCATGACATGTCAATCCTCTCCCTTCTCGACCTTTTTTTTTTCTTTTGGTGAAAATATACACAGCCAAAGATACACCATTTCAAAAATTTCTACACGCACAGTTCAATGACATTGATTACGTCCTTCCAGTTGTGCTGCTATTCTCACTTTAGATGAGGGTTTACAGAACAAAATAGTTTCTCATTAAACAGTTAGTACACATGTTGCCCTATGACAATGGTTAACAACCCCACTACACATCAACATTGTCCCTTCTCAACCTTGGGTTCCCCATCACCAGCTCTCCTGTCCCCTCCTGCCTTCTAGTCCTTGTCCCTGAACTGCTGTGCCTCATTAGTCTCGTTTTGTTTTATGGTACTGTCCAATCTCCAGCTAAGCAGTGTACCTCGGAAGTGACTTCACCACTGAGCTAAAAAGGTGTCTGGGGACCATACTCTCAGAGTTTACCCAGTCTCTTTCAGGCCAGTAAATCTGGTCTTTTTACGTATTTTGTTCTACATCCTTCTCCAGCTCTGTCCAGAACCCTCTGTTGTGATCCCGGTCAGAGCAGTCAGTGGGGGCAACCGGGAACCATCTAGCTGTACTGGACTCAGTCTTGTGGAGGCCTTCGTAGCTGTGGTTCGTTAGTCCTTTGGACTAATCTTTTCCTTGTATCTTGTTCTCTTCATTCTCCCTTGCTCCCGAAGGGGTGAGACCAATGGAGTATCTTAGATGGCTACTCACAGGCTTTTAAGACCCCCGAGGCTACTCACCAAGGTAGAATGTAAAACACTGTCTTTATAAACAGTGTTATGCCAATTGAGCTAGATGTTCCCTGAGACCATGGTCCCCAGAGCCCTCCGCCCAGCACTTCAGTCCCTCAGGGAGTTTGGATGTGTCTGTGGAGCTTCCATGACCTTTCCTTGTACAAGTTGTGCTGGTTTCCCCAATACTGTGTACTGTGTCACCCTTCACCAAAGGTACCACTTATCTATCGCCTATTTAGTATTTCCCCCCCACCCCTCCCATCCCTCATAACCAACAAAGATTATTACTTTTTGTGTGTAAACTTTTTCATGAGTTTTTACAATACAGGTCTCATACAATATTCGTCTTTTTGTGGTTGACTTATTTCACTTAGCATAATGTCCTCCAGTTTCATCCATGTTATGAGATGCTTCACAGATTCATCACTGTTCTTTAAGGTTGTGTAGTACTCCATTGTGTGTATGTACCATAGTTTGTTTATCCATTCATCTGTTGATGGGCATCTAGGTTGCTTCCACCTTTTTGCTATTGTGAACAATGCTGCCATGAACATGGGTGTGCATACGTCTATTCGAGTGACATCTCTTATTTCTCTAGGATATATTCCTAGCAGTGGGATTGCTGGATCGTATGGTATTTCTATTAACACCATAAAATTTTAAGAGGAAAATGCAGGGGCAAGGATATTTGACCTCACTTTTAGCAATCTAATATAATAAGAAAAGCATGAACAGTGAAAGATAAAATAAATGGGACTTCATTAAAATAAAATATTTTGTTCATGAAAATAGTTTATTAAAAAAATATAAAGGCAAGCTAACAATTGGGAGGATATCTTCACAAATCATATATACAATAAAAGTTTAATTGCCAAAATATACATAAAGTTTCATCAACTTAACAACAAAAAGACAAATAACCCAATCATAAAATATGCAAAGGACGTGAATAGACTTTTCATGAAAAAGGACATTCAAATGGCCACCAAACACATGAAAAGATGCTCAATGTCATTAGCCAACAGAGAATTGCAAAACAAAACGACAATTACATACTATTTCTCTCCCAGTAGGATGACTCAGATTTTTTTTTAAAAGGAAAATAACAAATATTGGTGAGGATATATGGAAATTGGAACCCTTACCCATTGCTAGTGGGAATGCAAAATAGTACAGCTATTGTAGAAAACAGCGTGGTGGTTTCTCAAAAAACTAAAAATAGAACTACCATATTGCCCAGCAATTCCATTCCTAAGCATATACCCAAGGGATTTGAAAGCAGTGACATGAGCAAACATATGTACACCAATGTTCAATGCAGCACTATTCACAATAGCCAAAAGGTGGAAATAACCAAAATGCCCACTAATAAATAAACAAAATTCAGTACATGCATGAAATTGAATATTACTCAACCATAAAGAGAAACGAAGTTCTGATACATGCAACAACATGGATGGAGCTTGAAGACATTACACTGAGTGAAATAAGTCAATTACTAAAGGACAAATATTGTTATGACCTCATTTATATAAAAAGATAAGAATAGGCAAGTGATTAGAGACCAAAGTTTATTATTGGTTATCAGGGGCAGGAGAAACTGTTTACCATAAAGGAAAATTCACACTGATCAAGGGTAAGGGTTGTGGATTAATGTAATTGATATCAATAAGTTGTACACTTGTAAAAAGTTGAATGGGCAAATATTGTGATATACATGTATATTTATAACAACACCAGTAATTTTAAAAGCGGCTGTTGAGGCTTCTTATGTACAACCAAACACATCATGCTATTTGATTTCTTGGATTGCAGATTTGGGGTCAGGGTTTCATGGGCATCTCCATTAATTTACCTAATATCACATTTGTGCTTCTGTTCTACTTCTCAGTTGTTGTGCAGTGCCTAGAGTATTAAAATCTTGCAAGCAGCCATCCAAGTTAAAACAATTGGTTTCTATTCACCTGGAGAAACAGGGGAAGAACAAGAGTCAGGAATAGGAGGAGGATATGGAATGTGTGGCTAATTCTTTGCATGACCAACTACTTCCTTTACCATCAGACAGGATCTCAATGATGCCTCACTACCACTACTGAACATTTTGATTAAAGATTATAGAGAAGAATATTGATCAAACAGTGAAAATGTGGAACAGAATTTCAAAATCTCATGGAATTCAGACTTTCTGGAGCCATCGAGGCTGGATGAACCTCAAAAATTATTGCCCTGAGATAATCTTTAAAAACTAAAACTTAAATAAAAATACCCCCTGTTGCCGTCTTCAAACAACAACAAATAGCTTAGCTTAATTACTAAAGAATGTCTGCCCTGAGCATTATACTCTTTTGAAGAACTATCTATATAGATTAAATTGACAACAGCAACTCCAAAGGTAAGATACAAAGCTTAGGGGACAGTGAGTTTATGCTAACGGGGGAGGAACAATTCAGAAAAGGAAGACGAGAAAGATTGCACAATTTGAAGAATATAATCAGTGTCAGTGAATTTTACTTGTAGAAATTGTTGAATTGGTTGTGTTCTGCTGTATATATTCTCAACAACAATAAAAACAAAATAATAATTATTAAATAATACTCTTTATTGTTATTTTAAAAAGCAAGTCTCAACAAGTTTAAAAAGATTGAAATTATACAAACTACCTTCTCTGACCACAAGGAAGTAATACAAGAAATTAATAGTAGAAGGGAAATACATGGAAATTAAACCACTCATTATTAATGGACTAGTGGGTCAGGGTAAGAAATCAAACAATACTTGGAGTTCAACAGAAACGTAATCAAAGCAGTCAAGGCAATACTCTGAAGGAAATTTGTAGCAATAAATACCTACATTAAAAAAGAAGAAAGATCTCAAATAAATAGTCTAACTCTACTACTTGAAGAACTAGATAAAGAAGACCAAACACAGTTTAAAGCTACCAGAAGAAAGGAAATTGCAAAGATCACAGCAGAAATATATTAAAATCAGACTAGAAAAACCAGGGAGACAATCAGCAAAACCATAAGTTTGCTCCTTGAAAAGATCGATAAAATTGACAAACCTGTAGCTAAACTGTCAAAGAAAAAAAGAGAAAAGATGAAAATAACCAAAACAAGAAATGAAAGTCTAGGCAATACAATAGTCCCAATAGAAATAAAAAGAATCAGAGGGCGGCCAAGATGGCGGAGTAGTCAGACGCTGCTGGTGGACCCTCTTACTACAAAGACCCAAAAACACAAGTGATTTGATTATATATGGCAATCTGGGAGCCCTGAACATCAAAGGCAGAGTTGAGGAACCGGACTGCGTGGCAAGGGGAGGGAGAGATGGTTTGTAAGCAGTGAGGAGTTGGCAGAGCTGACCCAGCAAGAGACTGAGCCCTTCAGGCCTGAACAGCTTGGGGGTGAGCGGTGAGGCAGGCAAGCAGCCATGGTCAGGAGGTGCGTTTTCCGCACCTGGAGAGACCCAGCTGCTGAGAGTCTACATGGCCACCCAAAACCAGCGAGAAGCGGCCCTCGATCCAGAGAAAGATAAGTAATTGCATATCGCCTATGGTGTGGATCAAAAACACCCCTCTTAGGGAAAAACCTCTCTCCCATTTACCTCTCAGCTCCCTGTTCTGCACTGGGCCCAGACAGGCTTCAGCAATTGCTGAGTCCCCTGGGCCGGAAATAGGGTTCATCACATGTCAAGGGCCATTCTCCTTGCCTTGGAGAGTGAACAAATTAACAAACGGGAAAAAATAAACTGCCAGCTCCCCTAAGCCAGGAACCCAGGGTAGGCACAGCTCCTTAACCTAGGTACAGGCATAAGGGATCCATGGAGTTTGAGTGACTCTCTCTGCATAGACACGTGTGGGCCCATCTCAACAGCGTAGGCACTCATTACCGCAGTATAACAGGGTATATACCAGCACTCTAACTTCAACCATTTCATTTATGAAGTGGCAGGTTCTTGACATTTGACACTGCTCTGCCCATTAAGCAGGGTCTTCCACTTACCCATACAAGGGGCCTGAAGACTGGTGGCTCCACCCATGCCATCTAGCCACCTGCGATAGGGGCCCAAGAATAAGACCCCCCCCCCCAGTCGTTATAGCCAACAGCATTAGATGCTCATAGTCCAGCTGCAAAACCTACCCACCGACGTGGTTTAAGGAAGAGGGACATGCCTTCTTCTTGGACACTTGGGGGAGGCCGTCAGCCCCCTGCTTTGCTCAGAGTGTGTTCCCCAGCTGCAGCCAGATTGCCTACACCAATTACACATGCTTGTCTAGCATTATAAACCAGAGCCTACACCACACACTTGGTGGCTATCTACCTGGGCCCCTGAGTTGAATCCATACAGGAGGAGTGGGCAGACTCCTGAGCTCATATACCCAATAACAGATCTAACCAACTAGTAACAAGACATTAGAGCTTCAAAGGTGCCAATAATCACACTAGCTCTTACGAGCAGGCTATTTAGGCATATCAAAACAATACAAGAAGCTAGGACACAGTAAGCAAACATAAAATAAATAAATATAATAACTTATTGATGGCTCAAAGACAACAGTAAATATCAAATCACATAAAGAGGCAATCCATGATGGCTTCAGCAGGCTCCCAAAATAAAGAATGTAGCAATTTTCCAGAGCAGGAAAATTTCTTGGAATTACTGGAGGCAGAATACAAAAGATTAATATACGGAACTCTTTAAGACATTAGGAAGGAAATTTAGGAAAACACAGAACACGCAACAGAGGAAATTAAAAAGATTAGAGAAGAGCATAATGACAAATTTAACAAGCTGCAAGAATCCATAGAGAGACAGCAATCAGAAATCCAGAAGATTAACAATAAAATTCCAAAATTAGACAACTCGATAGAAAGTCATAGGAGCAGAATT
>NW_004444006.1:255084-287947 GCF_000243295.1 Trichechus manatus latirostris | reverse complement strand
AAAAAAAAAAAAAAACAAAAAACAAAAAAACCCTGCCAGCCAAGAATTATATATCCAGCAAAACTGCCTCTCAAATATGATGGCAAAATCAGGGCATTTCCAGATAAACAGAAGTTTAGGGAATTTGCAAAAACCAAACCAAAATTACAAGAAATACTAAAGGGAGTCCTTAGGTTAGAAAATCAGTAACATCAGATAACAACCCAACACTAGAACACAGGACAGAGCAAACAGATATCAACCCAGATAGGGAAGTCACAAAAGTAAATCAAAGTTAAAACGCTAAAAATAGGGAAAAGGATGTCAATATGTAAAAGATGACACCATTAAAACAAAAAAGAGGGACTTAAAAAAGGTAGACATAGATTTTGCATATGGAAAAGAATTCAAGGTGATATAAAGAAATAAAAGACTGGTATAACTTAGAAAAATAAGGGTAAATACTAAGGTAAACAAAAAGAAATCTAACAATCCTACAAGTCAAAAGAAAAAACTAGAAAATATATAAAGACTCAGCAAACACGAAATCAACAACAATAAAAAAGATGAAAAGGAAATACATACAGATACATGACTCAGCACAGAAAATTAAGGGGAACAAAGAAACTGTGAACAACACACAAAAAAAGACATCAAAATCATAACACTAAACTCATACCTATCAATAATTATCCTGAATGTAAATGGACTAAAAGCACCAATAAAGAGACAGAGAGTGGCAGACTGGACAAAAAAACATGCTCCGTCTATATGCTGCCTACAAGAGACACACCTTAGATTTAAAGACACAAACAGGATAAAATTCAAAGGATGGAAAATATATATATATATCAAGCAAACAACACTCAAAAAGAGAAGGAGTGGCAATATTAATCTCTGACAAAATAGACTTTAAAGTAAAATCCGCCACAAAGGATAAAGAAAGATGTTATATACTGATTATAGGGTCAATACACAGGAGGACATAACTATAATAAATATTTACCCACCCAACGACAGGACTCCAAAATACCTAAAACAAACTAATAGCACTGAAAAGAGAGATAGCTCCACAATAGTAGTAGGAGACCTTTCAACACACCACTTTTGGTGAAGGACAGAATATCCAGAAAGAAGCTCAATGAAGACACAGAAGATCTAAATGCTACAATCAACCAGCTTGATCTCGTAGACATATGCCGAACACTGCACCCAATAGCGGCCAAGTATACTTTGTTTTCCATCGCACATGGATCATTCTCCAGAATAGACCACATATTAGGCCATAAAGCAAACCTTAACAAAATCCAAAGCATTGGAACATTACAAAGCATCTTCTCTGACCATAAAGCCATAAAGTAGAAATCAACAACAGAAAAAGCAAGGAAAACAATCAAACACTTGGAAACTGAACAACACCTTGCTCAAAAACTACTGGGTTAGAGAAGAAATTAAGGATGGAATAAAGAAATTCATAAAACCCAAAGGGAATGAAAACACATCCTACCAGAACCTTTGGGACACTTCAAAAACAGTGCTCAGAGGTCAGTTTATAGCAATAAATGCACACATCCAAAGAGAAGAAAGGGCTATAATCAAAACATTAACCCCACAACTGGAACAAGTAGAAAGAGAGTAGCAAAAGAAGCCATCAGGCACCAGAAGAAAGGAAATCTTAAGAAATAGAGAATAGAAAAACAATTGAAAGAGTTAACAAGACCAAAACTGGTTCTTTGAAAAGATCAACAAAATGGGTAAACCACTGGCCAAACTGACAAAAGAAAAACAGGAGAGAAAGCAAATAACCCATATAAGAGATGAGATGGGGAATATCAAAACAGACCCAACTGAAATTAAAAGAATCATAGGAGAATGTTATGAAAAATTATACTGTAACAAAGTTGAAAACCTATAAGAAAAGGAAAAATTTCTAGAAACTCACTACCTACTTAAATTAGCACAAACAGAGGTAGAGCAACTAAATAAACCCATAAGAAGAGATTGAAAAGATTATTAAAATACTCCCAACAACAACAACAACAAAAATGCCCTGGCACGGATGGCTTCACTGGAGAATTCTACCAAACTTTAAGAGAAGAGTTAACACCAGTAGTACTAAAGGTATTTCAGAGCATAGAAAAGGATGTAATACTTCCAAATTCATTCTATGAAGCCAGCATAACCCTGATACCAAAACCGGGTAAAGACACGACCAAAAAAAAAAAAAAATTACAGACCAATATCCCTCATGAACATTGAGGCAAATATCATCAACAAAATTCTGGCCAATATAATTCAGCAACATATCAAAAAAATAATTCACCATGATCAAGTGGGATTTGTACTAGGTATGCAGGGATGGTTCAACACTAGAAAAGCAATCAGTGTCGTCCATCACATAAATAAAACAGAAGACAAGAACCATGTGATCTTATCAATCGACGCAGAAAAGGTATTTGACAAAGTCCAACACACATTCATGATAAAAACTCTCAACAAAATAAGAATAGAAAGGAAATTCCTCAGTATAATTAAGGACATTTACACAAAGCCAACAGCCAACATCATCCTAAATGGAGAGACTTTGAAAGCATTCCCCTTGAGAATGGGAACCAGACAAGCATGCCTTGTATCACCTCTCTAACTCAACATTGTGCTGGATGTCCTAGCCAGAGCAATTAGGCTAAAAAAAGAAATAAAGGCATCCAAATAGGTAGGGAAGAAGTCAAAGTATCTCTATTTGTAGATGATATGATCTTATACACAAAAAATCCCAAAGAATGCACAAGAAAACTACTGGAAGTAATAGAAGATTTCAGCAAAGTTTCAGGATACAAGATAAACATACAAAATTCAGTTTGATTCCTTTACACCAACAAAGAGAACCTCGAAGAGGAAATCACCAAATCAATACCATTTACAATAGCCCCCAAGAACATAAAATACTTAAGAATAAATCTAACCAGAAACGCAAAACATCTATACAATGAAAACCATAAGAAACCAAAACAGAACTGCATAAATGGAAACATATACCTTGCTCATGGATAGGTAGACGCAACATTGTGAAAATGTCAATTCTACCCAACGCCATCTACAGAAACAATACAATCCCGATCCAAACTCTACAAGCATTTTTTAATTAGATGGAGAAACAAATCACCAACTTCATATGGAAAGGGAAAAGTCTGCAAATAAGTAAAGCATTACTCAAGAAGAAGAACAAAGTGGGAGGCCTCACACTACCTGATTTTAGAACCTATTATTCTGCCACAGTAGTCAGAACAGCCTGGTAGTGGTACAACAACAGATACATAGACCAATGGAACAGATTTGAGAATCCAGACATAAATTCATCCACCTATGAGCAGCTGATATTTGACAAAGGCCAAAATTCTGTTAACTGGGGAAAAGACAGTCTCTAACAAATCGTGCTGGCATAAGTGGATATCCATCTGCAAAAAACTTAAACAAGACCCATACCTCACACCATGCACAAAAACTAACTCAAAATGGATCAAATACTTAAATATAAAATCGAAAAAGATAAACATCATGGAGGAAAAAATGGGACAACGCTAGGAGACCTAATACCTGGCATAAATAGAATAAGAACTGTAAGTAACTATGCACAAGCACCAGAAGAGACTAGATAAATGGGAGCTCATAAAATCAAACACTTATGCTCCTCAAAAGACTTCACCAAAAGAAAGAAAAGACAACTTACAGAGTGGTAAAACATTTTTGGCTATGACAAATCCGATCAGCTTCTAATCTCTAAAAATCTACAAGATACTGCAAAACCTCAACAACAAAAAAAAAAGACAAATAACCCAATTAAAAAATGGGCAAAGGATATGAGCAGGCACTTCACCAAAGAAGATATTCAGGCGGCTAACAGACATATGAAGAAATGCTGATGATCATTAGCCATTAGAGAAATGCAGATGAAAACTACAATGAGATATCATCTCACCCCAACAAGGCTAGCGTTAATCCAAAAAACACAAAATAATAAATGCTAAAGAGGGTGTGGAGAGACTGGAACACTTGTACACTGTTGGTGGGAATGTAAAATGTTACAACCACTTTGGAAATCGATTTGGTGCTTCCTTAAAAAGCTAGGAATAGAAGTACCATATGATCCAGCTATCTCGCTCCTTGGAATATATCCTAGAGAAATAAGAGACATCACACGAATAGGTATATGTACACCCATGTTCAGTGCAGCACTGTTGACAGTAGCAAAAAAGATGGAAACAACCTAGGTACCCATCAAAGGAAGAATGGATAAACAAATTATAGTATATCCACACAATGACATACTCCGAAACGATAAAGAACAACGATGCAGCCGTGAAGCATCTTATAACATGGAGGAAGCTGGAAGTCATTTTGCTGAGTGAATTTAGTCAGTCACAGAAGGACAGATATTGTATAAGACCACTATTATAAGAACTGAAGAAAAGGTTTAAACGCTGAAAAAAATTCTTTGATGGTTACGAGGGTGGGGAGGGAGGGTGAGGGTTATTTACTAACTAGATAGTACATAAGATTTATCTTAGGTGAAGGAAAAGACAGCACACACTACAGAAGTCAGCACAACTGGTCTAAACTAAAGCTAAGAAGTTTCCTGAATACAATCAAACACTTTGATGGACCGAGTAGCAGGGGTAGGAGTCTGGGGACCATGTTTTCAGGGGACATCTAGGTCAGTTGGTATAATAAAGCTTATTAATAAAATGTTCCACATCCTACTTTGGTGAGTGGCGTCTGGGGTCTTAAAAGCCAGCAATTGGTGATCTAAGATGCATCAATTGGTCCCAGCCACCTGGAGTAAAGGAGAAAGAAGAATACCAAAGACACAAGGAAAGTATTAGCCCAAGAGACAGAAAGGGCCACATAAACCAGAGACTTCATGAGCCTGACACCAGAAGAACTAGATGGTGCCTGGCTACCACCAATGACCGCCCTGATAGGGAACAAAACAGAGAGTCCCGGATGGAGCAGGAGAAAGGCAGGGTGCAGAACTCAAATTCTAGTCAGAAGACCAGGCTTAGTGGTCTGACTGAGACTGGAGGAACCCCGGAAAGTATGTCTCCTGGATTCTCTATCAGCCCAGAACTAAAACAATTTCTGAGGCCAACTCTTCAGACAGGGATTGGAATGAACTGTGGAACATAAAGTGGTACTCATGAAGATTATGCTTCTCAGCTCAAGTAGATACAAGAGACTAAATGGGCAGCTTCTGTCTGGAGGTGAGATGGGAAGGCAGAAAGGGTTAGGAGCTGGTTGAATAGACATGGGGAATCGGGTGGAAAGGAGGAGTGTGCTGTCACAGTATGGGGAGAGCAATTAGAGTCACATAAGAATGTGTGTATAATTTTTTGTATGGGAAAAAATTTAAAAGAAAAGGAATAAAATGAATCATAGTAGGATAATATGAACGATTGTATACAAACAAACTGGAAAACTTAGAGAAATGGAGAACTTATTAGCCATATTCAACCCACATAAACTGAATCAAAAGGAAGACTAAAATATCTTCTCACCCATAACAAAAGAAGAGATCCAATCAGTTATCAAAAACCTCCAAAAAAATGAAAAACCTCTGGACCACATGGCTTCACTGGAGAATTCTACCAAACATTCAGAGAAAAATTGACACCAATCCTGTTGAAACCCTTCTGAAAGATAGAGAAGGAAGCAATACTCTCTAATTCATTCTATTATGCAAACATAACCCTGATAACAAAACAAGAGAAAGACACCACAAGAAAAGAAAACTACAGGCCATTATCCCTTATGAGTATAGATGGTAAAATCCTCAACAAAGTACTAGTGATCAAAATCCAAAAGCATATTAAAAGACTCATACACCATGACCAAGTGGGTCCTATTCCAGGAATGCAAGGTGGTTCAGCATTAGAAAATTAATAAATGCAATACACCACATCAATAGAACAAAGGAAAAGAAAAATATGATCGTCACTATGGATGCAGAGAAGGTATTTGACAAAATCCAACACAGTTTCTTGATGAAAGCATTCAACACCATAGCAATAGAAAGGCAGTTCCTCAATATGACTAAAGACATTTATGAAAAACTAACAGCCAACATTATACTCTATAGGGAAAAATTTAGAACTTTCCTCTTGAAATCAGGAACAAAAAGACAAGGATTCCCACTTTCACCACTCCTATTCAGTACTGTATTGGAAGCCCTAGCCAGAGCAATAAAGCAAGAAAAAGATATAAAAGTTATCCAGATCAGAAAAGAAGAGTTAAAAGTATATCTATTCACAAATGACATACTCCAATATAGAAAGTCCCAAAGTATCCACAAGAAAACCTTTAGAACAAACAGAGGGATTAAGCAAAGTGGCAGTGTACGAGGTCAACACAGAAAGATCAGTTTGGTTTCTATACACTAACATTGAGAAATCTGAAATGGAAATTAAGAAAATAATTACATTTACAACAGCATCTAAAAGAATAAAATACCTACAAATAAAATTAACCACAGATTTGAAAGACTTATACAGTGAAAATTATAAAACACTGCTTAAAGAAATTAAAGAAAACCAAAATAAATGGAAAGATGGTCCATGCTGATGGATTAGAAGACTTAATATTGTTAAGATGTCAATACTATCCAAAGTGATCTATAGATTCAACTGAATCTTGATCAAAATTACAAGTCTTCCTTGCAGAAATTAAAAAAAAAATCCTCAATTTCATATGGAATGGCAAAATGCCCCAGATAGTTAAAACAATTTTGATGAACAACAAGGTAGGAGGACTCACACTTCCTGATTTCAAAACATATTGTACAGTTAATCAAAATAGCCTGATACTAATATACCAAACAGATAGACCTATGTAATATAATTGAGAATGCAGGAATAAACCCATATATTTATGGTCAACTGATTTTTTACAAGGGTGCTGTCATGGATTGAATTATGTTCCTCCAAAAATGTGTGTATGAATTTGGCTGAGCTGCGATTCCCAGTATTGTGTGGTTGTCCTCTATTTTGGGATTGTAATTTTATGTTAAAGAGGATTAGAGTGGGATTGTAACACCCTTACTAAGGTCATATCCCTGATCCAATGTAAAGGGAGTTTCCCTGGGGTGCAGCCTGTACCACCTTATATCTTACAAAGATAACAGGCAAGGGAAGGAAGCAGAGAGTTGGTGGACCTCATACCACCAAGAAAGCAGCACCAGGAGCAGAGTGCATCGTTTGGACCTGGGTTCCCTGTGCCTGAGAAGATTGATGAGAAGGACCTTCCTCCAGAGCTGACAGATGGGAGCTTGTTGAGTGGACAATGGAAATCCGAGGTGGAAAGGAGGAGTGTGCTGTCACATTATAGCGACAGCAACTAGGGTCATTTAACAATGTGTGTATAAATTTTGTATGAGAAACTAACTTGAGCTGTAAACTTTCACCTAAGACACAATAAAAAAAAATAAAAAATGAAATAAAATTACCATATGACCCAGCAATCCCACTCATAGGTATATACCCAAGGGACATGAACACAGGCGCACGAAAGACACTTGCACATCAATGTTCATTGCAGCACTTGTCATAATAGCCAAAATGTGGAAACAAACTAAATGTCCATCAATAGATGAATGGATAAAAAAGGCTGGGTACATACATGCAACAGAATGTTGTTGTTGTTGCTGTTCTTGTGCACCATTGGATTGACTCCTAGGCTGTATTTTTAAAGGAAGCAGATCACCAGGTCTTTTCTCCTGGGGAGCAGCTGGTGAATTTGATCCTCCGAACTTTCAGTTAGCAGCCAAGCTTTTAACAGTTGAAATCCTGGTCCATGCTACAAAATGGATGAACTTCGAAAGCATTATGCTGAGTAAAATAAGTCAATCACAGAAAGACAAATATTGTATTATCACACTTACAAGAAATGACAAAAATAGGCAAATGTATAGAGACCAAAGATCATTAGTGGTTACCAGGAAAAGGAGGAAGGGACAGATGGGGAATCATTGTTTGGAAAGGAGTGCGATTTTTTTTTTTCTGTTTTTTATGGTGATGTTAAATTAGGCATCTATTAAAGCCAGTGGTAGAACAACATGATTGATGTAACTGATATCACTAAGATGTACACCTGAAAAATTTAGAATTGGCAAATGTTGTGCAATATATATTTTTACAAAAAAATAAAAAATAAAGCCAAGCCACCTGTTTTAGGCTGACCCACGGACTTGGGACGTTCCAGCCTCTGCAACCGTATGAGCCATTTCCTTGATATAAATCTCTCTCTACGTACATTTATATGCTTTACTGGTTCTAGAGAACTCAGCCTAAGACACATATAAATGGAGGTAGTTTCCACCTTAATATGATTATAATTTTTTTTCCTCTTCTGTGAATTTCTGGTGGTGTATTTGATCATCCTGCTATCTGGGATATTCTTCAACATGAGGGAATGCCCTGTGTATACTTCACACTGACCCAATAAAACGGAGTAGTGCCTCCATCCTTTTGACAACCAAAAATGCCCCCACAAATTTCCAAAACATGTCCTAAGGGTGGGAAGCATCCGTACCTTGGTAACTATTGTCCCAGACTTTATCAGCAAAATCTTAAAATCCTTCATCATCTCAATTTCAAGAGTTCCACTCTCCTAATAGATATGTCTTCTCCTTTTCCCACAAGTTCTCTGAAACTGAGTTCTCCAACCCCAACGGGCCAGTGGTCTTACAATTTTTTCACTGGCGCTAAACCTTCTCATGTCCTCACTTCCCTCCTTACCCACTGTCAGCAACATGACAGACTCTTATAACCCTTCCTCCTTTACATACACCTTTAAATCCCTTGCTTATCTCTCTCAATTTGTCAGACTGCTCTGGACAAAGCCCAATTCTGCTTACATCAACTATCCAACCACTTCAAACCTGCACCTTACCAGAAAAGTACACAATCATGTTGAATGGTCCCACCTTAAATCCATGACCATGAATCTCAAATGGGCCTTCAGTGCTGCCTGGTAATCATACTATATTTCCCTAGTACAGTATTTTCAACTCTGGCTGCATATTATCCTGTTGCTATCGAGTCAATTATGACTCATAGCTACCCCATAGGACAGAGTAGAACTGCCCCCATAGGGTTTCCAAGGAGTGGCTGGTGAATTTGAACTGCCGACCTTTTAGTTAGCAGCCGAGCTCTTAGCCACTGGGCCACCTGAGCTACGTATTAAAATTATCTAAAAACTTATAGTAATGCTAATGCCCAGACTCTAAGCCTAGAAAATCTGCTTTAATTGGTCTGTGTCGGTACTCCCCCATACACCCTTTGCCGTCGAGTCTATTCAGACTCATAGAGACCCCAAATTCTTAGATTAAGGATCACTCTCCCACTCTCTTGGATGACGCTTTCCTGCCTTTTCCTTTCTTCTCCTATTTCCATCACCTTCTCTCTTATCCTCACTCATAGCTGATGACATTGATTTCTATTTCACTAGTAACATAGACAACTAGAGAACTTCTGCAAGCTTCCACTGCGACACCTCCCCACCTACATTCTTCTGTGCCCGGAATACTTGGACTTTCTTCCTTTTTTTTTGATGAACTCTTATGGCTCCTATTTAAAGTCATTCCATTCTACACTAATGCACTAGATCCCACACATTCTTGACAATTTCCCAAAGAAATTTTTCCAGAAATTCTCCTTTCTCCCTTACACATGCTTTTAATTTTACTTATTTTTTTCCCATCATTCTCATCAGTTAACATATATGTGCTGTAACTTCTCTCATTTCCTCCTTCAGCTATACATTTCTCTCCTCCCCTTTATGGAAAATATCCCTTAAGTGCTTGTCTATACTCACTGTCTCCATATCATTTCCTCCCATTCTCACTCAAACACATTCCATTCAGGCTTTCTCTGTCATACTCCACTGAAACTGCTTTATCAAGATCATGAATGACCTCCATGTTGATAAATCTAATGATCCAGTCTTCACCTTACTTGACCCTATCAGTTTTATCTGAGACAATTGATCACTCCCTCCTCCTTGAAACTGTTTCTTCATTTGGCTTCATAAATGTAAGGCTGAGCTGGAAAATGCCAAATTTTGTGTGTTTGGGAGAGAGGGAAGGAAAGATTAAAAGGTTAATAGAAAATTAATATGAACATACTGTGTGTGATTTCAATTCTTAAACTATAAAAGGAGGACTTCACAGTGCATAGGCGGTATTTCTAATTACTGTGTATATAGCTATGACGGATATATATATATATACATATACACACACACACATAAATATATATTACTAAAAATTCCCTGACATTGACAATTCAACAAAGAGGATGATTTAAGTAATCCTATTAAAAACTTGATCTAGTGGGCATATACAGAATAATAAACCAAGAAATTAGAGAATGGATATTATTTTGAAGCACAGATCGAAGAGTTAGAAAAACTGATCATATGCCTGGCACAAATATATGTCAGCAAATATCAAAGAGTCATTAGGATGTAAACCATGCTCTCTGAACACAATATAATTGTGTTATAAATTAATAACCAAAGGAATACTTAAACAACACTCTTAGGGTGGGAGATTTTAAAGTACAATCCAAATCCAGTGAAAAATTTGATCAACAAGTGATGAATTGTGATTGTCAATCATAATGGAAATTAAGAAATATTGAAACCAAATGATAATGAAAACAGTGCATATAGTCTTGTGGAATACACCAAAGTGGTACTTTGAGGGACATTTATAGCACCAAATGCTTATGTCAGAAAAGAAGAAAGACCACACATTAATAAGCTAGGCAACCAAAATATGAAATTAGAATAACAGAATAAGTGCAAGAATGTGGAAAAAGGGAATATTTATCAAAATTAAATAAATAGAAAACAAAAATCCATAAAGAATTTCAACCAAACCAAACCCTGTTTATTTGGAAATAGAAATGAAATAGATAAATGTCCAGCAAGAGTTATTGAGAGAGAGCGTGCACAAATGTCAGATGTTTGAAATAAAAGAGAGGTCACGACTGCAGATATAATGGATTTTTTTTTCAAGTAGCACACTATTAAGTACAATCTGAAAACTTAGATGAAATAAACTATTTTCTAAATCTACCAAAATTAGATTAAGTAGAAATAGACAGTCAATAACACGAATTTAATCCATGATAAATATGGAATCCTAAAGCTAAAATTAGCAAAGCTCCTGGAAACTCTGCCATCACCTTAAGTGTTACCATTAGCTATAGTGTTTATAAGGTCAACACCACCTGGGACCCACAGTTTATGTACTTAATAATAACAGGCCACCCGGTACGTTTTGGAACATCATCCCCAATTTTAGATTCTATCCCATTACAAGCTGATATGATCAATAACTTCAAAATACTCATATGCTGCCCCCAGCTTTATCACACAGGTATGAACTGCATTTCCAAAACACTGGCCTAAATAGCCTTTACATGATCTGCATCCTGGAGATTTGGTCTTCTGAAACAGGCATCAGAAAAATCTGCTCTTACACCTCCATAAAGATGTTCTCAGGAACTGTTAACAACTAACATTAGTAAAACTCCAAGGTGCTGATCCTTGGATTCATGTTTTTGATCACATCCTCCTGACTACTGGATATTCACTCCATCTGGAAACCTTAGACTGAGGGTTATCAGCAATCTTCCAGAAGCCGCTGACTTCAGAAGTAGACAGTTTCCTCCCAAGATAACAGAGCAAGATTAATTTTCTGATTCTCCAACATCTTTTTCTGCCCCTTTACTCTACTACTAATTTTACCTATTATTACATTTTGATGTAGTCTAGAATGCTAATATGATATCCCTTATAAATCCTATCATTTTGACCCTCTATAGTCCCCTATGCCAACTAAGGAAAAAAAAATGCTAGATCTGACATTCCCTACCTGATCCTGCTGACAAAAAAAAAAAAAAAAAAAATCAAACAGGAGAAGAAAACAGAAAAATTGCTATTCCTTTAAACACTTCTGAAGGTAAATTTAGTTTTGCAGGCCACTTCCGATACTTATTTCCCCCCTACATCATGAATTCCAAACTTCAGTCTTACAAAAATTGGATATTGACCTCACATCAACAAAATACATCTGGTGAGGTCATTACAACCCCATCAGCCAGGCATAGTCAACTAGGAGTAGGCACATATATTGGTGCTACCCTGGCCCTGATAGTTTGTTCATGGTATTCAGTTTGTTCCCCATAGTCAGACCTCTTTGTAAAATTGATTACTCTGTCCATCTTGAGGAACACAAAATTTGTTTTCTCTTGTTGTGATACAGAAGTGATACTTATATTGCCCATAAGGAGTCCCTGGAGGCACAAACGGTTAAGCGCTCCACTACCAGCCAAAAGGTTGGCAGTTTGAACCCACCCAGAGGCATCTCAGAAGACAGGCCTGGCGATGTGCTTCTGAAAGGTCATAGCCAAGAAAATCTTATGGAGTAGCTCTACTCTGCCACATGGGGTCACCATGAGTCCGAATTGACTTGACGACAACTAACAACACCAACAACAACATACTCCCAATACAATCTGTGGCACACTAGGGTACTACTTCCTATATAAACCTTAGGCTTACACATGCATACTACATGCTAACTTATCCTGTGTATTCAGGATAATTATTAAAAGATTTTCAGATATCTAAAACTAATCCCTCCAGCGAATCATGTTTCCCTGGAGAAAAATCTATTTGAAAACCTGCAAGCTGGTTTATTTGAAACACTCCCAGAAGAAATAACCAACTTCCATTTCATATATGCTAGTGAGCTACAATTTCTACATTAGGGATAATACAACTGGCAAAGATGGCCCCAAACTTGTCTTTGACTCTAAAACAGACCCAGCTGGATTAATTAATTGTCTGGGTTATATAATCTAGTCTGCTGGCTGACTTCAATTACTTGTACCGCAGTTGGCTAATGCATCTTATCCAGAGTCTTAAATGCTATTACACAGTGTCACATCAGAGGATTCAACGAACAATGTATCCTGCAACAAAGGGATCAAGAGAGACAAACCCATGTCCAACATCATGTAATTTTCCTTGCTATATTTTCAGTGCTTGAGGCAAGGACTGTAACTTACTTGACACCGGATTACCAACACCAGGCAACAGACCTAGCACATAACAGACTTGTAATAAAAAATAAAAGTTGAGGAATGAATGAAATAGTTTTCCACTTTTGAGAAAATGAAGAACATGAAATACTGCAGGGAAAAGTGTAATAGTCTAAACAAATGGCATGTTGCAGAGGGTCTGGTTGGGAAAGTACGTGCCTTTGTTTACCTTCTCTAAACAAACTCCTGATCAGAAAAATCTCAGCAATGGTGAAAATCTTAATAACATGGATCAGTGTCTTACGGCCAAACTTCATCTTTCCTTAGCTAAAGGGGTTATGGGTGCTGGAAAAAAAATCTCTTGACTTCTGGGAACTGACGTGTGGCTCACAGCTAAGCCTCAGTGTTCTTAGAAGCTAGCCTGGCATTTGCAGCTAGGTCATGTTAGTCTCCCATTGTATATAAAAACAATCTCACAGAATACCAGCTTCAAGGTCACTCTGAGACCACGATAAAGTGAGACAAAACAAGGCCACTTAATATATTCTTATAAGCACAGACAAAAACAAAGTCACTGTACATCCCATGATATACCCTTATTGTAGTTAATATTTTTGTTTATTTATTTTTTATTAATTACAGGTTTAGATTCACTCTAATCCGTCCTTCTTATGCATAAGGTTTTTTTTAAAAATACACTCATAATATTATCCTCTATTATCCTCACTTCCTGACTGCCTCCAAACCAGATAAAATACTTGCTTCTTTAAACCTTCCACATCACCTACCACAAGCCCACGTTTGATTATATTCTGTCAAGGAATACAGTCTATGCTTCATCTGAATTTTCTTCCTTATTTTTTTGACCAGAGCAGTTTCTTCTTGAGTAAGTATAGTTCTTCTCATCACTAACTTAGATTCAGCGCAATCACAGAGTCCCTCATTTGTCTTCAGTGTAGACCCTGTTGGGAATAACCCTTTATCTATTTAGGTGGGGATAAGCTTTTGAGACTGAGGCCTTAAGTACTAAAGTCGCCCTTCTCTCTACTCCCTTTTCTACACTGTCAACTGCTTTGCTATTTTAGTATTTATTTAGACCCTTTTGACCAACAACTCTGCAAAGCCCCATAACAGAGAACATTTTAAATTTAATATAATGTACAACTACAATATACACTTTGAGGAACATTCTGGTTTAGGCAGGGGTAAATGACTTAAGAGATTTTTCAGTGTCCAGGGTTTCTCTGAGTAATAAAAATCCAATTTTTTGATCCTTTAACAGTTAATACTTGCCTCTCTTCAATAAATCATACATTACTGGTTCAGAGAAATGTTTTTCTTTCCTCATCATTGCACTTACTTTCCCAACCAGACCCCCTCTGCAACATGCCATTTGTTTAGACTATTACATTTTTTCCCTGCAGTGTTTCATATTTTTCATTTTCTCAAAAGTGGAAAACTATTTCATCCATTCCTCAACTTTTAATTTATTTTTTATTGCAAGTCTGTTATGTGCTAGGTCTGGTGCCTGGTGTTGGTGATCCAGTGTCAAGTAACTTACAGTCCTTGCCTCAAGCACTGAAAATATAGCAAGGAAAATTACATGCAACAACAACAACAAAAACTGCTACCATCTGCATAGAAGGTTTGATCAAGATCAAATTGGAGTACCTTTGACAAAGGAGGTATCTCCATCTTGGATGTGTAAAGACAGGCAAACTTTGAGGCAGATCTCAGATCTTGAGGAATGGGTTGGAGTTTGGCTAGTGAGATAACAAGGAAAGGTGCTACAGGCAGAGGATGCAAGATATGCAAACAAATGGAGGAAAAGCAGAAAAGCAAACAACAACAAAACATAAATAAAGCTAAAGGATATTCTAGGATCTTAAGATCTCCCCCAAAGCTAAAAAGTAGGGTGTTTGTAGAGAAAGGAGCCATGAGCCTAAAAGCAGCTGATTTGGACACAAACATGGAGAGAGTTGAAAATGTCTCTATAACTGACAATACTAAAAACAAAAAGTTCAAAAGCAAAACATAGTTTGGGACAAAAATTACCACCTCTATCACAGAAAATGGTTTTAGAGCTTAAAGTGATGAAGAAGTCTTAAAAGTTAGTAAAGGAAAACAAGGTCCCTAAAGAATGAAGCTGGGATCAAGATCTAATTCACCAAAAAGGAATGATCTCTATTTTAGAGGAGGAAGTGCAAATTGTGTTCTTGAAAGCAGTGGAAGAAATTCACAGAAGGTGTGACCCCATCGATCTGCGAAGGGAGCCTCTGAGAAAGCAACTCTGAAGAGAATGGTGCGCAGTGAGGTCCTCTCTTATTGTCTGCCCTTCGCGCGGCGGCCGTGGTGACGTGAGGCTGGACGTCAACTGTTCCCAGCAGCCCTCTGGGCTGAACCAGTGCTGGGATAGTCGCGCCTGGCTAGGAAGAGTGTCTGTCGCGCCCTTGAGGTAGGGATCATGGGCGCGCTGAGCAGCAGGTTGCTGTGGCGCAGCGTGGGGCGCGCCCCAGAAGAGCCGGGAGCAGTTGTGGAAGAGGAGGAAGCAGCAGAAGCAGCAGTACTACTGGAAGGCGAAGAGGAGGGTTTGGAAGAGGCTGAGCCCACCACCAGTCAGGGTGGCCGCAAACGGAAGATAGGCCCAGCAGGGCCTCTAGAGAAAGCCCCCAGGCGGAAGCGCACGAAGGACAGGTCCGAGTCAGTTTATGAGGCGCTCTTCCTGGGGGGAGAGGGCAGCGACGTGCAGATCCGTGCATTGGGGGAGGAGTGGAACTTGCATAGAGTCTATTTGTGCCGGTCCGGTTACTTCGCAAGTATGTTTAGCGGCGCCTGGCGGGAGACAACCATGAACACGATAGAGCTGCAGATGCCTGACGAGAACATCGATCGGGATGCCCTGCACGAGGCTTTCGGCTCACTGTACCGTGAGGTTGTGTTCATCCCGCCCAGCCGAGTCATTGCTATCCTGGCCACAGCCAGCATGCTGCAGCTGGATGAGCTGATTCAGCAGTGCGAGGAGGTAATGAAGGAAACGGTTGGCGCCCAGACCGTGTGTGGCTACTACTACTCTGCCGAGAGCTACGGGCTCCAAAGTGTCAGGACCATGTGCCTCCAGTGGCTGCTGGACAACCTGATGACCCAGTGTAGTGAAGAGTTATTGCGAGATGTCAGCAGGGATCTCATGAAAGAACTCGTCGCCTCTTCAGAGCTCTTGGTGATTGAGGTGGAGATGGACGTGTACACCACCCTGAAAAAATGGATGTTCCTGCAGCTGCAGCCAGCGTGGAGGGGCCCCAGCAGAACTCTATTGTCCGACGCTGACGTGTGGTTCGCCAGGCACAGGAGGGAGGCGGATGGGGCCCCTTTTCTGGAGACGGAGCAGGGCACAGCCTTCGTGCCGGTCTTCCGGCAGCTGCGGCTTGCCTACATAATCTGTGACCTGCCTTCTGCTCGAGTCATCGACCAGGACTCACTGATCCCTGCTGCATGGCTGACCCCAGTGTATAAAGAGCAGTGGCTAGCTCTGCTCCGAGCTGAGCAGACAAGAGATCTGGGGCCCATGAACGTGTGTGTGTCTGATCTTGAGAGGAACAGCATGAGATGTGGCGGCCAGCTCCGCAGAGACGAGCAGTGCAGCTGGAGGTGGGCGGGCTTCAACTTCGGCTGGGACCTAGTGGTGTGCTACACTAACCGACGCATCATTTTCCGGCGCAGTGCCCTGAACAAGTCTTGTGGCCTCGGAGTCAGCTTACTCTGGCAAAGAAAGGTCGCGTTCCGCCTGCGCCTGACCTCTTTGGACAGGGCTGGAAGAGCCATTTTCAGGAAGGACACTGAATACCAGATGCTTTCCTTGAGAAAGGATCAAGAGCTAGAGGTCGTGAACCTGGAGGACCAAGATGTGATTTTCCCCATATATGTGGCCTGTAACTTTCTGTACCTCCCTCGAGAGGGACGCTGCCCAGACTGAAGACCCAGGCAAAATCTAGAGATCTGGACAGCTAGCTCTTCCCTGGGAAACAAGGGCAGGCAGCATGCTCCTGATGCCGGCCGCTGGCTGTGGGACCAACAAGCCTTGCCCATCTCGGGTGGCTAGCTCTTTCAGAGGCCTCCTTGAATTGTAACCCATAACACTTGAAACTGTTTACAGCACATATGAAGAGAACAAGTTTTAAAGCCCCTAAAACGCCTCCAGAACTCAATCCTATGGTTAAAAGTGGCAACCTGTCCTCCTGGTTTACCATCCTTTGCCACACCCCTCCATCATTTCTGAGAAGACACAGACTGATTGAATTAGAAACTTCAAGCCTACGTGCTCTACTACGCTTAGTATACCTATTTAAAAAAAAAAAAAAAAAACCTGTACTATAGTTTGATTAAATGAATATTAAAAATACTTTGAACTCTTTTGATTGATATATTTAGAGCTGACCACCACCAGTTTCATTCTCATCATGTAAACCCACCCAGACTGAGGATATTCTTTTTTTTTTTTTTTTTTTGAGGTATAATGGCACAACAGTTAAATACAACCAACAATCTTCACAAAATAATTTTAATACTTTGTGACGAAGCTAGCAGTATTTTGCACTGTGACATTCCTATACACACATAAGCATTTTATCCAAATACAAATATTTGTTAAAAGCAGAGTAAATTAAGCAATTGCCTATACAAAGGTAAATAGACACTGTAGGTTATTTTTCTTCTTGAATCATTTTGCTGCATAGTAAATTGCAATTACATGTCAGTATAATGTTACTGATCTATAGAATACACTTTGAACTGTGAGGTATGACAACTCCCTATGAAAGGAAGCTAAAATGTAAACCTGAATATTTTGAGTGATTTTTTTTCTTTTTTTAGCTGACATGGATGGGTAAGACAAAAAATCCAGCATTCAAAGACTCTAGAAACTTACTTTTTCTAATCAAAAAAATTAAGATCTTTTAATAATTCACAGGTATCTCCTATCCTTATTGGAGCACTATTGAATGCACAGAGCTTAAATATTGAAATGAAGTTAAGTTTGTTATGGAATTACAGGTTAAATCAGTTATTAAAAAAAAAATCCACCAGGTAACTTCTCACTTACTTTACATCAAGTTGAGATCCGACGTATACATCCTAACTTTATAATTCAAGATTGCAGTTAAATATTTCTAATTCACTTTAATTACCATAGTAATAAGACAATTAGAAATCTTATATTTTCTTAAAAAGGACATGTTTCACATTTTCTGACACTACTTCTAAACTCAGATGAAGCACAAAATCCCCCCAAAACTAATATTCTGCTCTGAAATTTAAGTGGTTGAGAGTTGATAGCAAATGCTATCACGGTTTATCATTTCCACCATAGAGTAGATATCAATAAACAAAAGTAACTGCTCTTTAAACATCTAATAAAAAATTAACATGAACCAATTAGCTGAAATTACAAGGTAAGAATACTGCCATTAAGAATTAGAACATTTCAGTATTTAAGTTATTCATACTTTCAAAATAGACAGTAATGCAGTTTTCCTATGTTTTGATACAATTTCACTTTAAATTCTGTGCCCAGATTTACATACATTATTCAAATACTCTATAAAATAGATCATGACTGGTTAAATTTATCTTAGTTAACTTTCTATCATGAAACATTAGTGGAAAAAAAGGAATCACAGAAATGGAACCAAATATAAGAATAGAAGACCTACTAGAAGAGCTACTTGAATAGTAGGTGGAAGAATGGATCCAAAAAAAAGGAAACTTGCAATGTTTTATATGAAACAAAGACTAAACCCTATGTAATGCCCACATTAATATTGTAACCAAGATGAAGCCAGTCCCTTTTTCTAGTGTTTGTGAGAGACTGTTTTTAATACACAGTGCCGGGCAGGCACTTTAGTGACATTATAAAAATTATAATGGATAGAAAAAGTGGAAAATTTTCAGCTGTAAATGAATATCAATAACCAAAATCTGTACCCCTGGTCAGACTACTAGAGAGACTATGTGTATTTAAGAAACAAATTAAGAAAAAAATCTTAACTGCCTCATTTTTAAAATCTAAATTTACTATTATGAAGGATTCTTTTAAGCAGCTTTGCAGAATGAAACATCTTAGATTCTTGGCTTGTAAGACAGAACTTTGCTGACCTATCCAATAGTGAATTATATTCAGGAAAGCTGTGTTATCTGACACTTCACCAACCAGTATTTCTGAACACCCAACGCAAATCTTCACTCCACTAGACCACTACACCAAATGACCTAATTACACAACAGAATACTGTAGCACAATGGGATTAACAATATGCTGTTTTCAGGGTGGTGAACACCACAGAAGTTAACTCTTAATTAACAAAGCATTGTAATTCATTTCCACCTCTCTCACTGTGCTGGATAAAAAAGCTTTTACTGTATTATTACATCATAGGGAGGAAAGGAAAGCAAGTAACTTGGTGTACAGTATCTCCTGATACCAAGAGAATGTATGGAAATAATTCCCATTAGTAAAGCACCTCAAGAGAGGTCTGAGAAAACAGAGATACAAAGGAGTTTTGTTTGTGCTACCCTAAAGTCATAAACTACAAAAAGTTAAAAACACTCCTCTCCTCCCTCACATCACATACCTAGATAGAAAAAATGTTTTTCTTAGAACAATTTTTATACATATAAATAAAAACGTGGAGAACCAAGGATCCATAAAGTGACTTTGCTACTGCAAATTATGGGGGACATTTGGAATAACTTAAAGAACTGATTATAAAGTTAATTTAAAACACACTAAGTCTTCCACAAATCACTTTCCCCAATAAATGCATCTTTAAAGAAAAGCTTTTGTCTGAGCAGCCTCACAGAATCATTAAGACAACAGAAAATGAACAGAAGTAAACATTCCATATTCCAAATAATTTACTGAGGTTTTCAAGCCTCATACTTTCAGTTTAAACTAATTTATGGTTTAAAAAAAGAAAAAAATACAGAAAAACATTAGGAATTTTTCACTGTTCTACATACTAATTTGGAGGTCATGAGGATTTATCTTTTTTTAAAAAATGATGCAAGGCACTTTTCTGGGCTTCATTTAAAAAAAAGAAAATGGTGCTACACTGGTATATTCTATTTAGAACCATTTTGGACAAAAAAACAAAAACAAACTAGGTGACTCTGAAAAGAATAAATACAACTTTTGGCTTTTACGAAAAGAATGTCAAACAGAAAGTCGCATGAAACTTAATATTATCTTTCTTTTTTGGAGCATCTGGTACTATAAAGTAAAATACTTTCCTTTGTTCATTAAACTTTTTTAAAAAATAGAATAAACAAATTAGGAAGGTAATAGGGAAGGAAGCATTAATTGGATCATATTAAAGTAAGAGAAGTTAGCTAATGCCGTGATTTAAGACTATTGATAAAGGATCAAGAGATTTCAAAAAAATAAAAGGATAATTAAGGTATTGACTGGTACTAAAAAAGAAATGTAGCAGATTCCTGCATTTAATGTTTCTGTATGAAGCTCCATCATAAAATTGAACTGTAAAATTATTTTAAAAATATAATATATAGAACAAAAAATGAATTTTTAGCCAACTTTAGTAAACTTTTTTGTTACAAATTACCCAGATTTTATAAACAAATCCCCCCAACTTGCATTTTGTTTAAAGTAATAACTCTATCATACAAATAAATTTCAAGTATGAAAAGTGCATTATTGCAATAATACTTCTTTGCAAGTCCAAATTCTTGGTTTATAATAAAACTGTAAAGTTTTTAAAAAAAGGACTAAAACCATCAGTGCCATCTATTGCAGAAGTCCAAAGTCTTCTTAAAATGTTGCTCAACAAGTTACAGAGTAACATGTCTGGAAGCAACGTATAATTGAAAAGAAACTACTTGGGTTTTTATCATTTCACATTATTATTCCTCTAGTATTTTCTCCTTCTCAAATAGAAATTCACATCCTCAATAACGTTGCTCTTGAGTCCGCCATTCTGTGCAGTTCCCACTTGCACGCTTCCGAACTCTTCTTCTTCTTCATGTGTTCTCTTCAGACTGCCTGTGGTACCAGAATGAACAGATGACCTTTCTATCTGCAGTGATGATATCATCTGTATTGTTAATTTTGCTAAGTAGATGGCTTCATATTCCTGAAGTTGATGGACAAACTCAGTATTAGGATTAATACAAAATCTTCTTTCCTGAACATAAGCAAATGCATCTCTGTACTTCATTCCAAATGTTTCTATAATGTATGCAATAACAAAGGCAGCACTCCTAGAGATCCCTGCATTTCCATGGACAAGAACTTTTCCTCCAGTTTGCAAGCTCCCATCAATAAACTATTCATTGGGGAAAAAAAAGTGTTGTATCGTCAACCGGATTATCTGCAATATCCAAGACTAAATATCTAAATAATTGTTGAAAGTTTGGTTTAATAAAGTTTGCTTCAATATTTTGTCTTATGCATATTATGTGTGTTATTCCATGTTTCTGTAGTATAGGTAGCTTGCTTTTCATAGCAGAAGAATATGGACCTAAACACAATCCAGGTAAAATTTCCTGCATCTCTCCTCTCATAGGATAGGACCACTCTTCGGTGTCGTCTTTGCGTTTTGGGAGGGAGGGGAACTCCAGCTTCATGTCCTCTATGGTCCTGGCCCGTGGGCTGGTGGGTCGGTGGGAGGGCAAGTTACCCGGCCGACCTGACGCTCCGGCTGGTAGTGGCGGCAAAAGAAGAGCCAGTGGACCAGACGACTAGTGTGTGGGTGGCGAGCTTACAACTAACACTCGCAGACTAAAGGGTCCGGTGACCTCGGCAGCGGCGGGGACGACAGCTAGGAAAGAGTAGGGCGATGGGTACCCAGCCGCCATGCTGCTGCCGTCTCCCTCCCCCAGTGTCTAGGATATTCTTTTTGATTGTTCTTCAACCTAAGAACAATGTAAAGTTAATTGAACATTACTTGAATTTTCCTAGCATTTTAACCTTAGACAGACCTTTCAAATTTTATACTCAGCCTGTAGTGAGGGTAGGGTAGAAGGAAGCAGTTTGATTCTAAGTGTAGGTTTTTTGTGGCATACTGTCATGAATTATTTATGTGCCAGAAAGTACTTTTAAAGTACGTTGATGGTCTTTGCTGTTCAGAAATAGTTATTTTCAAATTGTATTTGGACTTTCTCACTTAAGGGCAGGACATCTGTAATGTAATGCTTTGATTTATAATGGGAATTACATGGCATCTGGAAATGGGGTCAAAGGATGGAATTCCAAGCTATTAATCAAAAGATTAAGGTAGGAAAGTGGTTTTTTGGTCAAAAAGGAGAGGTACACTAGTCAAGATTTGAATATGTTGGCTTCTGATTACTACTAATTTGACTACTGCCACCATTTCCACCCTCTCCCAAATGCCCTACTTCTTTTCATTTCATTGAGTGATTTTCGTGGTTAATATTGTCAAAGAATTGAGAAATCTTTTTATGAATCCGTACAAATAATAAATACATACTTGGATAGAGTGTAAAAGAACTAATACAAGATGAACAAATGCATTATAAACAATCAACAAATTTAATATTTTCCTTAGTTGAAACTAGAATTTTCCTGTCAGTTTATATTTCTCTCCACAATTTTATCCTTTGTCATCCAGTGAAGTCTTGACAGACATAATTGCATTTTATAAACTGGCTCAATCAGGAAGCTACTGTTGTACCCTTTGATGTTTGCCCTTAGCTGTGCATTTTTCTTCCTATCTTACCACAGCCTCTGTGTTTCCTTATACTCTGTATATCTAACCAACTATAAATCTCAAACTTCATTTCATTTAATTTTTTTTTAAATTACTAAAGTTGGAAGAAGAGTAAGTGATGGTTCAGTAGATGGGTAAAACTAAGTTTGTTTTGTTTTGGGGTTTTGTTTTTTTTATAATTTCAATTCCTTTATATAAACTATCTAAGCAATTTGAAATTAATTTTTTTTCCCGATCTGAATGCTAGGATATCATTTCATCAAAAAAGAGGCATCCTCACTTGTGAAATTTAGACTTCATAGCTAAAAATGCACATTGACTGAAAGATCTGTTTTTGTTTTCCTACCCAATTAGCTTACATCTTTAAATTGTCTTTTTCTGTTTACAGTAGAAAGATGTTCCATAAAGTACAAATAGTGATCGCTGAAATACACTCAATTAAACTTTCACAAATGCGGGCTGTTGTCATTTGCCAGCTTAGGTCATGTATACAATATATATTTATTTTTTCACTTTTAAACTTTTTGGACTGCTAAGGCTGAGCAGGGAAAGCTGCCCACATTAACACTCACTTTGTTTTACAGCATCTCAATAAAGAAATGAGAAAGCAGGGCAAGATGCATAGTCATGATAATGCTACACAGAACAAACTAAATGAGAGCAAACTAAACGCCACACCAAAGGAGATGTACCTCTATGATACGCAATGCAGTCTTTAACAAATATGAGAATTTATCTCTCTCTGTCTTTTCCTGTCTGTATACCTATCTCTGTCTGCCTCTGTTTCTGCTAGTCTCTATTCTCTTTTTCTGTCTGTCTCTGTCTCTCTCCCTCTGCATCCCTATCTCTGTATGCCTGTCTGTCTCTACCTTTGTCTGTCTCTATCTCAGTCTATCTTTGTCACTCTGTCTCTGTCTTATTGTCTCTTTCTGTTTATGGCTGTCTGTCTCAAGTTTTTCTGTCTCTGTTCCTTCTATGTCTGTCTGTATCTATATTTCTCTCTGTTTGTCTCTCTTTCTCTTTTTGTGTGTCTCTTCCTCTTTCTGCCTTTGTCTTTCCCCGTCTATCTCTGCCTGTCTGTCTGTCTCTCTCTATCTGTGTATCTCTTTATCTTCTGGCTATATCTTACTGTCTCTATCTCTATATTTCAATCCATCTGTCTCTGTATTTCTTTCTTTTTTTAGTTAATATTTTATTGTGTTTAAGGTGAACGTTTACACAGCAGATTGGTTCCCATTTAACAATCTCTACACAAATTATTCAGTGATACTGGTTACGTTTTTCACAATGTGTCATTATTCTCATTCATTCTGTTCTGGTCATATCATTTCCAGTACTCCAGTTTTCCTTCCGCCCTCACCTTCTCATCTTCACTTTAGAGTTGTTTTTGACCATTTGGTCTCCTATAGATGATTTTTCTTAAAGAAGCTCATTACTCACCGGTGTTATTCTTTATTTTATGAGCCAACCTGTTATTTAGCTAAAAGATGACCTCAAGGGATAATTTCAGTCTAAGGTTTAAAGTGTATCTCAGGGCAGAAGTCTCGGGGAGTCCTCTAGTCTCACCCAGCCCAGTAAGTCTGGACTTTTTAAGATTTGAATTATGTTCCACTTTTCTCTCCCATGCTATAAAGATCTATCTACTGTGACCATGATCAGAACAGTCAATAATGGTAGCTGGGCACCATCTAGTTCTTCTCGTCTCAGGGTAGATGAGGCTGTGGTTTGTGTAAACTAGAAGACCTGTAGCTTACTTTCTTCTCTGAGTCTTTGGTTTCCTTCTTTCTCTCTTGTTCCAAATGAGTAGAGACCACCAGTTGTATCTTAGATGGCCACTTGCAAACTTTTAAGACCCTAGATATCGCTCACCACATTGGGATATAGAACATACACTTCATGAACTATATTATGACAATTACCTAAGTTGACCCATGAGACTATGGTCCTAAGTCTTCAAACCCAGAAAAACAATCTCGTGAAGAGTTTGTTCAGGTCTAAGAAGTATTCATAACTGTGTCCCCTATGTGGTTTATTATATATATGAATATACATGCACGTACATATGCCTATAGATACTTCTATCAGTGTACACATATGTACCCACATATTCATATTCATATGTTTATATGCCTATATACACATTTGTGTACCACAAACATATTTTTTGGCTATTGGTGTTGTTGAAAAATTATATTTGTCCTATTATTTACAAAAGGCATCCTTTTCTCTTGTGCACTTCTTAGTGACATTATTTGCTTTGGTCAAACTGTGTACATTTCACCCACTTTTGATGCTACATTTCCCATCACCAGAAATAGCAAGTGTCTACTATCTAGATAGTGCTTCCCACTCTACCCCATCCTCACTGATCCCTGATAACCAACAACTGAGCATTGGTCTCTGTACATATATAAATTCTTGTCTTCTTGAAGTTAAGCTGTCCCTGTTTGCAGATGATATCATACTATACATAGAAAAACCTAAAGACTCCACGATAAATCTACTGGAACTAATAGATTCAGCAGAGTAGCAGGATACAAGATAAACATACAAAAATCAGTTGGATTCCTATGCACCAATAAAGAGAACGATGAAAAGGACATCAGGAAAACAATACCACTTATAATAGCCCCTAAAAAAATAAAATACTTAGGAATAAATCTAACCAGGGGTGGAAAAGACCTATACAAAGAAAACTACAAAACACTACTGCAAGAAACCCAAAGGGATCTACATAAATGGAAAAACATATCATGCTCTTGGATAGATAAACACTGTGAAAATGGCAATTCTACTCAAAGCAATTTACAAATACAACGCAATCCCGATCCAAATACCAACAGCATTCTTCAAAGAGATGGAAAAACTAATCATTGACTTTATATGGAAAGGGAAGTAGCCCCGAATAAGTAAAGCATTACTGAAGAAGAAGAAGAAAGCTGGAGAACTCACACTACCTGACCTCAGAACCTACTATACAGCTACGGTAGTCAAAACAGCCTGGTACTGGTACAATGACAGACACATTGACCAATGGAACAGAATTGAGAACCCAGATGTAAATCCATCCACCTACGGTCACCTGATCTTCGACAAGGGCCCAAAGTCTATCAAATGGGGAAAAGACAGTCTTTTTAACAAATGGTGCTGGCAAAACTGGATATCCATCTGCAAAAAAATGAAACAGGACCCATACCTCACGCCATATACAAAAACTAATTCAAAATGGATCAAAGACCTAAATATAAAGCCAAAAACTATAAAGTTCATAGAAGAAAAAATAGGACCAATGCTACAGGACCTAATACATGGCATTAACAGGATACAAACCATAACCACCAACACACGAACTCCAGAGGATAAGCTAGATAACTAGGATCTTCTAAAAATCAAACACCTAAGCTCTTCAAAAAACTTCACCAAAAGAGTAAAAAGAACCTACAGATTGGACAGTACAAGTCAGACAAAGATCTAATCTCCATAATCTACAAGAAAATCCAACACCTCTACAACAAAAAGATAAATAATCCTATTAAAATATGGGCAAAGAAAATGAGCAGACACTTCACCAAAGAAGACATTCAAGCAGCCAACAGACACATGAGGAAATACTCACGATCACTAGCCATTAGAGAAATGCACGAATGAAAAACCCTGGAAATAACAAATGTCCATCTGCCTTGCCCTGCCCCCGCCTGAGCAAACCGAGATCAGGCAGGGAGCTCCATGTGGCTTCACCCCACACTGCTCCCTGGCCCAAGTGACCCAAGCATAGGCAGGGAGCTCTGTGTGGCTTCTCCCATCCCTGTCCCCTGTTCAGCTTACCCAGTTCACATGCTCCTATACCTAGCCACCAGTGCAATGGCTGCAGTCCAGTGGAGTTTTCTACTTCCTCCAGCCACCTGCACTGGGGGCCCAAGGATCAGAGACAACCCTCCCCCACAGCACACTCTAGTGAACAGGAGTACACCTTCCTACTGGACACCAGTGGGATGGAGACATCTCCCCTACGTTATCTCTGCACATCGTCCCCTTTCTATAACATGAGGCTTGAGCTGGTTCCAACCAACACTGACCAGCCCAGAGTGCCATGGACCATTTGCAAAAGGTTCAGTGTCACTCATCCAGTGACTGAAGACCCAGATACCCTCTACCAGAACACCCAGCAACCAACAGTGTGCACACACAACACCCAACCCAATGAGTGAGAACGCTCCCTGCATCCACATCCAGCTGATAGGCCAGACAGGCACATCACCTCACCAGAAATGCTAGTTATATCCTCAGCCAGCCAAGAATTATATATCCAGTAAAACTGCCTTTCACATATGATGGCAAAATTAGGGCATTTCCAGATAAACAGAAGTTTAGGGAATTTGCAAAAACCAAACAAAAATTACAAGAAATACTAAAAGGAATCCTCAGGTTAAAAAATCAATCAGCTAACAAACCAAGAGAAGAACACAGGACAGAGCAACCAGATATCAACCCAGATAGGGAAGACATAAAAACAAATCAAGGCTTAAATGCTGAAACTAGGGAAACATACACTTCAATATGTAAACGATCACAACATTAAAACAAAAAAGAAGGACTGAAAAATGTAGTCATAGATCTTTCATATGGAGAAGAAGACAAGGTGATATAAAGAAACAAAAGACTGTTTTAAACTCAGAAAAATAGGGGTAAATATTAAGGTAACCACAAAGGAAACTAACAATCCTACACATAAAACAAAAAATGAAAAAAACATAAAGACTCAGCAATACAAAATCAACAACAATGAAAAAAAAAACAAAATAAAATACATAAAGAAAATTGACTCAGCACAAAAAATTAAGCAGAACAAAGAAATTGTCTACAACACACAAAAAAGACATCAAAATGACAGCACTAAACTCATACCTATCAATAATTATGCCAAATGTAAATGGACTAAGTGCACCAATAAAGAGACAGACAGTGGCAGAATGAATAACAAAACATGATCCATCTATATGCTGCCTACAAGAGACACACCTTAGACTTAAAGACACAAACAAACTAAAACTCAAAGGTTGGAAAAAATTATATCAAGCAAAACACAATAAAAAAAGGCCAGAAGTGGCAATATTTATCTCTGACAAAATAGACTTTAAAGTAAAATGTTCCACAAAAGATAAGGAAGGACACTGTATAATGACACAGAAGGACATAACCATACTAAATATTTATGCACCCAATGAAAGGGGTCCAAAATACATAAAACAAACTCTAACGGCATTGGAAAGAGAGATAGAAAACTCCACAATAATAGTAAGAGACTTCAACACTCCACTTTTGGTGAAGGACAGAACATCCAGAAAGAAGCTCAATAAAAACACTGAAGATCTAAATGCCACCGTCAGCCAACTTGATCTCAGACATATAGAGAACACTCCACCCAACAGCAGAAAAGTACGCTTTCTTTTCCAAAGCACATGGAACATTCTCTAGAATAGACCATATATTAGGCCATAAAGCAAGCCTTAACAGAATCCAAAGCATAGGAATATTGCAAAGTATCTTTTCTGACCATAAAGCCATAAAAGTAGAAACCAATAAAAGAAAAAGTAAGGAAAAAAAATCAAACGTGTGCGATGGTTAAGACTGTGTGTCAACTTGGCTGGGCCATGATTCTCCATGTTTTAATGTAATCACTCCCATGATTGAATATACTGTGAGTAGCCAATCAGATGAAAGGGAGTCTCCTTGGGAGTGTGGCCTGCATCTGTATATAAGTAGACGTTCTGGCTTTTTGCTCTCTCTGGATCCTGCGGCTGCTTCCTGTCGTCTCATCTCCCGTTCTTGGGACTTGAGCTGTCAATTTATCTGCCGAACCTAGGATTCGTCGATCTGCCTGTGAGTGGGAGCCCTGCTCTCTGACCTTCTGATCTTGGGCTGGGCTTGCCAGCTTCTGCAGCTGTGTGACTTGGGAGAGACCTCTACCCTGATCCACGGACTTGGGATGTTCTAGCCTCTACAATCACGTGAGCTGTTTCCTAGATATACTCTCTCTCTCTCTCTCTATATATATATATATATTTATGCACTTTACTGGTTTTGATTCTCTAGAGAACCCAGCCTAAGACAGCATGGAAACTGAACAATACCTTGCTCAAAAACTACTGGGTTATAAGAGAAATTAAGGATGGAAATTCATAGAATCAAATGACAATGGAAACACATTCAACTAGGACCATTGGGACACAGCAAAAGCCGTACTCAGAGGTCAATTTTTTAGCAATAAATGCACACATCCAAAAAGAACAAAGGGCCAAAAAAAAAAAAAAAAAACCTTAACCCTACAACTCAAACAAATAGAAAGAGAGCAGCAAAAGAAGCTCTCCGGCACCAGCTGAAATCAAATAGTAATAATTAGAAATTAGAGCAGAATTCAATGAAATAGAGAATAGAAAAACAATTGAAAGAGTTAACAAGACCAAAAGCTGGTTCTTTGAAAAGATCAACAAAATCGATAAATCATTGGCCAAACTGACAAAAGAAAAACTGGAGAGGAAGCAGATAACCTGTATAAGAAATGAGATGGGGGATATCACAACAGATACAACTGAAATTAAAAGTATCATAATAGAATACTATGGAAAATTGTACTCTAAATATTTGAAAACCTAGAGGAAATGGACAAATTTCTAGAAATACATTACCTACTTAAACTAACACAAACAGAGGTAGAACATCTAAATAAACCTATAACAAAAGAAGAGATTTAAAAGGTAATTTAAAAGCCCCCAACAAAAAAAATCCCTGGCCCAGACAGTTTCACTGGAAAATTCTACCAAACTTTCAGAGAAGAATTAACACTGCTACTACTAAAGGTATTTCAGAATATAGAAAAGGTTGGAATACTCCCAAACCCATTCTATGAAGCCAGCACAACCCTGACACCAAAACCAGGTAAAGACACCACAAAAAAAGAAAATCACAGACCAATATCCCTTATGAACATAGACCCAAAAATCCTCAACAAAATTCTAGCCAATAGAATTCAACAGCATATCAAAAATATAATTCACCATGACTAAATGGGATTTATACCAGGTATGGAGGGATAGTTCAACAGTAGAAAAACAATCAATGAAATCCATCACATAAATAAAACAAAAGACAAGAACCACACAATCTTATCAACTGATGCAAAAAAGCGTTTGACAATGTCCAACACCCATTCATGTTAAAAACTCTTAGCAAAATAGGAATAGAAGGGAATTGCTCAGCATAATTTAGGGCATTTATACAAAGCCAACAGCCAACATCATCCTAAATGGAAACAGTCTGAAAGCATTCCCCTTGAGAATGGGAAACCGACAAGAATGTCCTTTATCACCGCTCTTTTTTTTTATTGCACTCTAGATTAAAGTTTACAGAATTAATAGTTTCTCATTAAACAGTTAGTACACATATTGTTTTATTACATTGGTTATTTATCCATATTTTATTGGTTTGTTTGTCTTTTTGTTGTCAAATTGTATTAGTTATTTATATATATTGGCTATTAAACCTTTATATGACATATGGTGCCCAATTATTTTTATACCGATCTATAGGTTAATTCATCACTTTGTTGATAAAGTCTTGGCTAAAGAAAAGTCTTTAATTTTGAGGAAATCCAATTTATTTGGTTTGTCTTTTGTTTCTCATGTTTTTGGTTTCCAAGGATGTAGGACTTTGTCTTAGAGTATTAGTAGAGAGATACTCGGGTTTGACAGCCATAAACTTGTTTAGTTTATTGCAGGGTAGTCATGGCAAGGTACACAAGTTAGACCACCCAACATTCATTTAGAACCAGAGAATCAGAACTAAAAATCACAATGTTAGTTTAATGGTTAGAGTCCAAATCTTTAGATTTCAGGCTTTTACCTTTAACAAGAGGTCTCAGCGGAAAGGCTTTAGCATGGCTCAAACTCAGTGGATGTCCTTTGTAACTAGGGTCCAAGGAACAGGGTGGCAGGCAGAGCCTCAGTAAGCTCTCTGCCTTCTCACAGTGAGTGACTAAAAATTTAGGGTTTGTATGTGAATTTATCACCTTGATTTCACATAATAAGGGCCAGTGTGACGTCTAAGACTAGTATGTTACATCTTTTCTCCAGGGTTAAATGTTAGCCATATTATGCAGCTTTTCTTCAAGGTTAGATATTAAGTTGGTTGTTTTTAGACTTATATTTCAAGGATAGTTCACAATAATTAACTATGTTATGTCTGCGTTTATCACAGCATGTCAGGTCAAAGTCAACTTAAACGTTGTTTACCACGTTTTTCACATACTACTATGGTTGTGGAGCCCTGGTGGCGCAGTGGTTAAAAGCTACAGCTGTTAACCAAAAGGTTGGCAGTTCAAATCCACCAGCGGCTCCTTGGAAACCCTATAGGGCAGTTCTAATCTGTCCTATTGTGATGCTATGAGTTGGAATTGACTCGATGACAATGGTTTTACCATGTTTATATGTCTATGCTCAGAAATTTTCTAAATAACTTTTTTATGACCTAAAGGTGTTTAATGACTTATAGTTAGAGAACTTCACAACAGTAGACATATTTCTATGTTGATATTATGAGTGTGTATATGTGTATATACAAAAAATACATGTGTATTTTGAAAGCTTAATAGTGACTTATACCTTACAGAATTTGAGATCATTATGTGAGAATAGAGAATAATTCACCCCTTGATCTCAAAATACATTTTAGTTTTCAAACATTAGCACAGATCTTTTCACAGCAAGTGTTAACAGAAATACTCCCAATACGGTTGATATGATAAAAACAAGATTCTTTTCCATGTCTTACAATTCAGCTCTCAAAATTCAGAAAACTTATTTAACCATACAAACAAATGTACATAATAATCCTTTGTCCTGGTAAACATAACTTCTATTACACTTTGGGGGTACAAGCATTTGTTTTAAGGCATGTTTAAATGTCAGAAATGCTGTGGTTAAGACTTTCGCTATATTTGAAAATTTATGTTTTGTTCTTTATTTTCTTTTGCATCATGGATTGTATATGCTTCGTTTCCTACTCCAAATGGTTGCTCACTTGGTCATATTTATCCAGGGTTGATTTTATATCAATCATGAAATTTTGGTTTTGTTAGGTGATAAATTTCATGAGTAATTATTTTTATTTTTTTATCTTGTATGGACTGGGAATAGTGTATTTTGTCTCCAGCAGCAATATTAAGAATGTTAATTAATTTAATGCAAACTTTGAGGTGAAAATTCTGCTTTATTGTCATTTGTTCAATAAGTTAGATTTATCAGAATTGGGGAGCGTCCTATACAGGTCCCGTTTCCCAAATTATGGACAACTGGTTGTTTAGCCATTAAAAAAGTAATCATAGGTACTTGGATATCCAGAACATTAACGTTGTCAAGACTTATCCAAGTACCAAGATTCCAGTATAATAATTGGTCTTTTGGGACGGGTATGCATTCTACATACAGAAGCACTTGATCAGCTATACACATCCTTCTTTTTTTTTAATTAAAACCTTGCGACTAAGTTTTTCTGCTTTTAATTTGGCTTTCTCTTTTTCTTTTTTTAATATTCTTTTTTTTTTTACTTTTTTTTTAATTGATGTAATTAAATGAAGTTTACATTTCAAGTTAGTCTCCCATACAGAATTTTTTTTAACTTACGTTGTTATGAGACCACAACCGCTCACCCCATTCTGCGACAGCACACTCCTCCCCTCCGACCCTGGTTCCCCATGAACATTCAACCAGCTCCTTACTCTCTCTGCCTTCCCCTCTAACCTCTGGACAAAAGCCGCCCCTTTGGTATCTTATATCTATTTGTCTAAGAGGCACATTCTTCACGAGTATCATTTTATGTCCCACAGTCCAGTCCAATCCCTGTCTGAAGAGTTGGCCTTGGAAATTGTTTTAGTTCTGGGGTGATGGAGAGACCAGGGGCCATGCTTTCTGGGGCACCTCCAGTCTTAGTCAGACCATTAAGTCTGGTCTTTGTACTAGAATTTGAGTTCTGCAACCCATCATTCTATTG
>NW_004444006.1:239368-252504 GCF_000243295.1 Trichechus manatus latirostris | reverse complement strand
TATACATTTTATCTGCTTCCTCTCCAGTTTTTCTTTTGTCAGTTTGGCCAGTCGTTTATCAATTTTGTTGATCTTTTCAGAGAACCAGCTTTTCGACTTGTTAACTCTTTCAATTGTTTTTCTGTTCTCTATTTCATTTAATTCTGCTCTAATTCTTATTATTTCCTTCCTTCTGGCACCTGTAAGCTTCTTTTGCTGCTCTCTTTCTACTTGTTCCAGTTGTGGGGTTAGCGCTTTGATTATGAGCCTTTCTTGTTTTTGTATGTGTGCAGTTATTGCTATAAACTGACCTCTGAGCACTGATTTTGCTGTGTCCCAAAGGTTCTGATAGGATGTGTTTTTATTCTCGTTTGATTCTATGAATTTCCTTATTCCATCTTTAATTTCTTCTATAACCTAGTAGTTTTTGAGCAAGGTGTTCTTCAGTTTCCATGTGTTTGATTGTATTTCCTTGTTTTTTGTGTTGTTGATTTCCACTTTTATGGCTTTAAGGTTAGAAAAGATGCTTTCTAGTATTTCGATGTTTTGGATTTTGTTAAGGCTGCTTTATGGCCTAATATGTGGTCTATTCTGGAGAATGTTCCACGTGCTTTGGAAAAGAAAGTATACTTGGCTGCTGTTGGGTGGAGCGTTTGATATATGTCTGTGAGATCATGTTGGTTGATTGTACCATTTAGCTCCTCCGTGTCTTTGTTGAGCTTCTTTCTGGATGTTCTGTCCTTCACCGAAAGTGGCGTGTTGAAGTCTCCTACTACTACTATTGTTAAGCTGTCTATCTCTATTTTTAGTGCTGTTAGAGTTTGTTTTATGTATTTTGGAGCCCTGTTGTTGGGTGAGTATATATTTATTATAGTTATGTTCTCCTGGTGTATTGACCTTTTAATCATTATATAGTGCCCTTCCTTATCTTTTGTGGTGGATTTTACTTTAAAGTCTATTTTGTCAGAGATCAATATTGCCACTCCTGCTTTTTTTTTTATTGTTGTTTGCTTGATATGATATATTTTTTTCCATCCTTTTAGTTTTAGCCTGTTTGTGTCTTTTAGTCTAAGGTGCGTCTCTTGTAGGCGGCATATAGATGGATCATGCTTTTTTATCCAATCTGCCACTCTCCGTCTCTTTATTGGTGCATTAAGTCCGTTTACATTCAGTGTAATTATTGATAGGTATGAGTTTAGTGCTGTCATCCTGATATCTCTTTTTGTGTGTTGTTCGCAGTTTCTTTGTTCTCCTCAATTTTCTGTGCTGAGTCGTTTTTCTTTATGTATTTTTTTTTCATCTTTTTGTTTGTTGTAGATTTTGTGTTTGCTGGGTCTTTATGTTTTTCTACTTTTTTATTTTGATTTGTAGGATTGTTAGATTCCTTGTGGTTACCTTAATATTTACCCCTAATTTTCTAAGTTTGTACCAGTCTTTTTTTTTTACTTTATATTGCCTTAATTTCCCTTCCATATAGAAAATCAATGTCTCCATTTTTTAAGTCCCTCTTTTTTTGTTTTAATATTATCCTCTTTTTTTTTTACATATTGGTATCTGTTTCCCTATTTTCAATGTTTTAGCTTTGATGTAATTTCAGTTTCCATATCTGAGTCAATATCTTGTTGCTCTGTCCTGTGTTCTAGTCTTGCGTTGTTAGCTGGTGTTATTGATTATCTAACCGTGGGACTCCCTTTAGTATTTCTTGTAATTTTGATTTTGTTTTTGCTAATTCCCTGAACTTCTGTTCATCTGGAAATGCCCTAATTTAGCCATCATATTTGAGAGACAGTTTTTCTAGATCTATAACTCTTGGCTGACAGTTATTTTCCTTCAAGACTTTTAATATGTCATCCCATTGCCTTCTAGCCTGCATGGTTTCTGCTCAGTAGTCTGAGCTTCTTCTAATTGATTCTCCTTTGTAGATGACTTTTCTTTTATGCCTAGCCGCTCTTAAAATTCTCTCTTTACCTTTGGTTTTGGTAAGTTGGTTATAATACGTCTTGGTGACTTTCTTTTGGGATCTACCTGATGTGGGGTTCGATGAGCATCTTGGATAGGTATCTTCTCATCTTTCATGATATCAGGGAAGTTTTCTGTCAACAAATCTTCAACAATTTTCTCTGTATTATCTGTTATCCCCCCGTTCTGGTACTCCAATCGCTTGTAGGTTATTTCTCTTGATAGAGTCCCACATGACTCTTAGAGTTTCTTCATTCTTTTGAAGTCTTTTATCTGATTTTTCCTCATATAAGTTGGCGTCAAGAGCTTTATCTTCAGTTTCACTAATTCTAACTTCTACTGCCTTAGTTCTGCTTCTATGACTTTCTATTGAGTTGTCTAATTCTGAAATTTTATTGTTAATCTTCTGGATTTCTGATTGCTGTCTCTCTATGGATCTTGCAGCTTATTTTATTTGGCATTATGTTCTTGAATAACGGTTTTTAAGTTCCGCTACTACTGTGTCTGTATGTTGCCTGGCTGTTTCTGTTCTCTGTCGAATTTCCTTTCTTATTTCTATAAGAGTTCTGTACATTAATATTTTGTATTCTGTCTCTGGTAATTCCAAGAATTTCTCTTCCTCCAGAGAATTTATTGATTCTTTATTTTGGGAGCTTGCTGAAGCCATCATGGTCTTCCTCTTTATGTGACATGATATTGACTGTTGTCTCCGAGCCATCAATAATTTATTATATTTTTATTTTGTGTTTGCTTAGTGAGACCTAGCTTCTTATTTTGTTTTGTTTTGATATGCCCAAATAAGCTGCTCGTGTGCACTAGTTTGATTTTTGACAGCTTTTGATCTCTAATGTCCTGTCACCAGGTAGTTGGTTCTGTAACTAAGTATGTGCACGCCGGAGTTCGTTAGAATTTCCTATATGGGATCAGCTCGGGTGTGCAGGCAGTCAGTCTCCAAGTGTGTGATGCAGGCTCTCACCCCCAGTCCTAGAGAGGCATGGGTGATTGGTGCAGGCACTGGACTCTGGCTGTGGTAGGGGATCACGTGCTGTGCCAGGCAGGGGGCCAACCGTTGCCCCTGAGAGTCTGAAAGAAAAGCGTGTACTTATTCTCTAGGGTGAATAGGTAGGCGAGTGTTGCAGCTGGGCTAAGAGCGCCCCACTATGTTGGCTGCAAAGACTCGAGGGCACCACTTTTTCTTGAACTTCTGAAGCAGGTGACTAGGAACTTTAGGAACTCTCACCAGTCCTCAATACCCTGCTGCAGATTGATAAATGTGACTACTTGAGGGGCAGGGCTGTTTCAAGGATCACAAATCTACCCGTTCACAGCTGAAGCAGTTGAAGTTAAACTTCTGATTTTTTCCCTGTTGTACTGTGGTAGTGAGGGCTAACGCTGTTGAGATTGGTCCCTGCAAGTCTATACAGGGGTGTATGGCACTCGGAGTCTGCGGACCCCTGATTTTTATGGCCAACAAAGGAGTTGTGACAACCCTCTGTTCCTGGCCTAGTGGAGCCAGCACCTTATTTGTTCCCTCTCCTAGGCCAGGAGAATGGGTCAGGGCACCTTTTGGGATCTATTTCTGGCCCAGTAGACTCCAAGTGCAGAGCGGGGAGGGAAGCGTAAAAAGGAAGAGAGGTTTTTCCCAAATCCAGTGCAGAGTGCAGAGGTAGGAGGTAAAAGGGAGAGAGGTTTATCCCAAATAGGCTTTTTCTTTTTTTAAAATGGCTGAGAAAGGGTGCGCGCACGTACTTATCCTAGCCTCTTGGGAGCTGCTCTTCATTGGTTCGGAGTGTCCAAGCAGAATCTCTGCTGCTGGGTCTCTCTCAATGTGGAAACTGCTTCTCGAGCACGTGCACAGTACAGCTGTTTGCCTGCTTCACCGTGACCTGGCGTGGCTGTGTCTCTGCTGTGTCACTGCCGCAGTTCTAGCACTCCTCACCTCTTCCAAATGGTCTTCCTCTCCAGTGTGACTCAGATGGATTTCTTCACCTTGTCTTGTTCAGGGCTGCCAGATAGAATCAAATCACTTGTTTTTCCAGGTCTTTGTTGTAAGAGGGATATAGGAAGCGTCTAACTATTCCGCCATGTTGACCGGCATTCTCTTTTTCTGCTCCATCTTGTCCTGTTACAAAGGTGTTTTCTATGTAATAAATGAACGTGTCGCTACGTGAGAATGTGGTAAACAATGTGTGTAAATCTTCCTCCTGCTATGTAGGATTTTATTTTATAAAATCAATAGAAAGATACTCATTTTGACAGGAATAAACTCATTTAATTTATAGCAAGGTAGTCATGACAAAGTACACAAGTAAGACCTCCCAACATCATTTAGAACTGGAGAATCATAATTAACAATTACAATTACAATGTTAGTTTAATGGTTAGAGTCCAAACCTTCGGACTTCAGGTTTTTACCTTTAACTTTCATTTGCTGATGTAGGATGACTCAAAATGAAAAGTAATGGCTGAAAACATCCATTATTAATCAGAGCATGGAATGTACAAGGTATGAATCAAGTCAAATTGGAGTCATCAAAAATGAAATGAAATACTTGAAGATCAATATTCTAGGTGTTAGTGAACTGAAATGGACTAATATTGTCCATTTTGAATCTGATAATCATATATTCTACTATGCTGGGAATGACAAATTGAAGAAGAACCTCATTGCATTGTTGGTAAAAGGAACATTTCAAGATCCATCCTGAAATACAACACTGTCAGTGATAGGTTATTCTCCACATGCCTACATGGAATACCAGTCAATACGACCATTATTCTAATTTACCTACAACCACTAATGCCAAAGTTGAAGAAATTGAATATTTTATGGACTGTTGCAGTCTGAAACTGACTGCATGTGCAATCAAGGGGAATTAATAATGATTGGTGATTGGAATGGAAAAGTTGGAAACAAAAGAAGGATCTATGGTTGGAAAATAGTACCTAGGCCATAGAAATCACACTGGAGATCACATGATAGAATTTTATAATACCAGTGACTTATTCATCAGAAATAATTTTTTAACTAAAATTTGACAACTATACACATGGACCTTGTCATATGGATAGCAAAAGAATCAAACTGACTACATCTATGGCAAAAGGTGATAGTTAAGTTCAGTATCATCAGGCAAGACAAAGCCAAGGGCCGACAGCAGAACAAACCATCAACTGCTCTTGTAAAAATTGGAATTGATGCTGAAAAAAATCAAAGCAAGTACGCAAAGTCAAAGTACTACCTTGAATACTTCCTACTAGAATTTATAAAACTTATGAAGAATAGATTTGGTTCACTGAACATTAATAACCAAAGACCGGAAGAATTGTGAGAATACATCAAGAATATCATATGTGAATAAAATGAAAGCTCTTGTAAAAAATAGAAGAAATGGAAAAAAATCATATCAGAAGACACTCTGAAAATTGCTCTAAAATGCCAAATAGCTAAAGTTAATAGAAGCAATGGAGAACTAAAAGAGCTGAACAGAAGATACCAAAAGGCAGTTAGAAAAGGCAAGGTAAAATATTAAAATCAAATATGTAAAGACCTAGTGTTAGACAACCAAAATAGAAGACTATGATTGGCATTTCTCAAGCTGAGAAAACTGAAAATTCTAGTCTCGAGCTGCATTACAGAAGGTTTCTAAGGGCGAAAAACTGAATGACACAGGAAGTATCAAGAGAAGATGGAAGGAATACATAGAGTCACTGCACTAAAAAGAATTGATCATCCATTTCAGGAGGTAGCATATGATCAAGAATTGCTGGTACTGAAGGAAGAAGTTCAAGCTGCTCTGAAGGCACTGGCTAAAACTAGGCTCCAGGAATTGACAGAATAACTGTTGAGATGCTTCAACAAAAGAATGCAATGCTGGAAGTGATTATTCATCTATGCCAAGAAGTTTGGAAGTTAGCTGTCTGACTCACTGGCTGAGAGACCCATATCCGTGCCCATTTCAGAGTAAGGCATCAGATAGAATGTGGATATTATTGAACAATATCATTAGTATCTCCTGCTAGCAATATTTTGCTGAACATGATTTTAAAGCGACTCTAGCTGTAAGAAACTGGGAACTGTCAGTAGTACAAGCTAGATTCAAAAGAAAACATGAAAGTACTATATCACTGTTGATGTCAGATGGATTGTGGCCAAAAGCAGAGAATACAAGAAAGATGTTTACAGGTGTTTTATCAATGACTCAAGGACATTCGACTGTGTAGAACATTATAAATTATAGATAATATTTCAAAGAATGAGAATTTCAGAAGACTTAATTTTGGTCTTCCAGAATCTGTACATGCATCAAGGGGTAGTCATTTGAACAGAACAAGGAGATATGGTGTGGTTCAGGATCGGAAAACATGTGTGGCAAGGTAATATCTTTTCAATTTGTTTATTTAATCTGTATGATAAACAAATAATCTGTGAATCTGGACTATATGAAGAAAATAATGATAACAGGATAGGAGGAAAACTCATTAACAATCTGCAATATGCAGATCACACAACCTTGCTTGCAGAAAATGAAGATGACTTTATGCACTTGCTAATAAAGGTCAAAGACTACAGCCTTCAGCATGGATTACATCTGAATGTAAACAAAAAATTCTCACAATTGGACCAATAAACAACATCATGACAAACTGAGAGAAAGTTGTAGCTGTCAAGAATTACATTGTACTTGGATCAATAATCAATGCCCATGGAAGTGGCAGTAAAGATACCAAATAATGCATTGCAATGGTTAAATCTGCTACTGCAAAAACAAACAAAAACTCTGTGAGTTCTACAAAGCAAAAATGACTAATGTGAATCTGATCCAAGCCATTGTCTTTCCAATCACCTCGTATGTATGTGAAAACTAGACATTAAAAAAACAAGACAAGAATAATTGAAGCGTTTGAATTGTGGTATTGGTGAGGAATATTCAATACCATGGACTGCCAGAATAACGAATAAATCAGTCTTAAAATAAATACAACCATAATGTTCTTAGAAGCAAGAACGTCAAGACTTCATCTGGCTTGTTTTGGACTCTTTATCATGAAAGACTAATTGTTAGAAAACCCACCCACTGCTGTGGAGTTGATTCTGACTTATATGACCCTATAGGACAGAATAGAACTGCTCCATAGAGTTTCCAAGGAGAGGCTGGTAGATTCAAATTGCCGACCTTTTGGTTAGCAGTAGAACGCTTAACCACTATGCCACCAGGGCTCCGTTGCTAGAAAAGGACATCATATTTGGTAAAATAGAGAGTCAGAGAAAATGAGGGAAACCCTGAATAAGATAGATTGACACAATACTTTCAACAATGGGCTCAAATATATCAAAAGTCATGGAGATGGCACAAGACCAGACAACTTTCATTCTGTTATACATAAGGTTGCCATGATTCAGAGCCGACTTGACAGCAACTAACAACAATCCAATATTTTGGGGTACAATTGTTGATAGTGTTCTCTTGGGATAATTTTTATTTCTGTAGGGATGGTTGTAATGTTCCCTCCCTTTTTTTTTATTTTGTCAGTCTAGCCTAAGATTTGTTGAGTTCATTGATCTTTTAAAAATCCAACTTCTGGTGTCATCAACTCTATTATTTTTCTATTCTCTATTTTCATTTATTTCTGCTCTGATCTTTGTTACATCTTTCCTTCTTGTTGCTTTGAGTTTGATTTGTTCTACTTTTTTGAATTCCTCAAGTTTTAAAGTTAGGTTATGTATGTATTTGTGATCTTTTTTAATGTAGGCATTTACAGCTATAAAATTTCCTCTGATTACTGCCTGTGCTGCATATAATATGTTTTCATAATGTTGTGCTTTCATTTTCATTTGACTCCAAATACTTTCAGATTTCTATTTTGATTTAAATTTCTCTAATAACTAATGACGTTGAGCGTGTTTTCATGTACTTGTTGGTCATTTGTATTGCTTCATTGATGAAATTCTATTCAAGTTCTTTGCACATTTTAGTTTTTTTATTAACAATTTTATATTGATTTTATTTTATGTTTTTTCCATGATCTTAAGATGCTTAAGGAAATCTTAATGCCCCTGAGTAAAGTGCTTCTTAGAACAATCAACTGTAGGAGACCAGAAGGGCAACAAATTGTGGGGATTGTAATAAATGTCACAGAACACTTCGTGTATAAATTATTGAATGGGAAACAAATCTGCTCTGTAAACTTTCATCTGAAGCCAAAATAAAAAATAAAATTAAGGTATTTGAAGAAGAAACAATAAAAAGTATGTCAGCACTCTCCCTATTTCCACCCTCAGTTCCCCATTTCTATTAGTCTGGTTTTCTTGCCCCTTCCTGGTCTTGTATAGTGGATTGTTCTAAAGAGCATTTTACTCACAGGTATTTTTTTTTAATAGACCTGTTTGTTATTTGGCTGAAAGTTGATCTCTGGGAGTGGTTTCAGATCCAACTTAGAAGGGTGACAAAGTCTTTGGGCTTCCTCTGGTCTCTATCAGACCAGTAAGTCTGGTCTTGTCTATGAATTTGGATTTTGTTCTACTTATTTCTCCCTCTCTGTCTGGAAACCTCTACTGTGATCCTGGTTACAGTGGTCAATAGTGGGAGCCAGGCACTACATAGTTCTTCTTGTCTCAGGCTATTGGACACTATGGCTCCTGTGGCCCATTAGTCTTTTGGACTAATTTTTGGTTTTCTTCACTCTCCTTTGTTCCAAAAACCCAACAGTTGTATCTTAGATGGCTGCACGCAAGCTTTTAAGACCCCAGACGCTACTCACCAAAGAAGGATATAGAACATTGACTTTATGAGCTATATTATGCCAATTGACCTGAATATCCCCTGACTCCATAGTCCCCAGACCTCAAGCCCAGTAACTCAGTTCTGCAAAGTGTTTGGTTATGGCTAAGAAGTTTCCCTGACTGTGGTCCCCATATGCTCCATTGTATATATTACTGTACATGAAGTGTGCATATAAATATGTACGTAGAAATATATGCAACTTAGTCTATATATAAACTTGAGAGTACTCTCATACACTGTCCCATAGCTATTCAGCATATATATCTTCTTATGTATGCACTCATAAATTATTGTTTTTTATTACTATTGTTGCAGGGTTGTATATGTTGTAGTATTTAGTGTAGTTGTCTTTTATTCTTGCATACCTCTTAGTGTCTTTCTTTGCCTTGATCATGTTGTGCTGACTTCCCCCATATTGTGTATTTCCCTTCCCTTCACCAAAGTTAACATATGTCTACAATCTAGTTGGTGGCTTTACCTCCCTCCCCCACCCATCCCTGCTAACCATTAAGCAATATTACTTTCTGAGTGTAAACATTTTTTTAAAACTCTTTATAATAGTGGACTCATTCAATATTTATCCTTTTGAGATGGATTTATTTCACTCAGAATAATATCCTCCAGATTAATCCATGTTGTGAGATAGTTCACAAATTCATCATTATTCTTTATCATTGCATAGTATTCCATTGTGTGTATGTACTGCAATATTTTTTCCATTCATTGGTTGATGAGTATTTAGGTTGCTTTCATCTTTTTACAATTATGAATAGTGCTAAAATGAACATGGATGTGCATGTGTCTATTTTTGTCACAGCTGTTTGTTCCCTAGGATAGATACCTAGGAGTAGGATTGCTGGATCATATGGTATTTTTATTTCTAGATTTTTAAGGAAGCACCATAACATTTTCCATAGTGGTTGTATGATTTTACATCCCCACCAACAGTGTATAAGAATTCTAATCTTCCCACAACGCTGCCAGCAATTGTTGTTTTCTGATTTTTGGATCAGTGCCATTTTTGAGGGGATGAGATGTTATCTCACTTTAGTTTTGATTTACATCTAATGGCTAATGATCATGAGCATCTCTTCATGTGTTTGTTAGCCCCCTGAATGTCTTCTTTGGTGAAGTGTCTCTTCATGTCCTTTGGCCATTTTTAATTGGATTGCTTGTCTTTTTGTTGTTCAGGTGTTGAAGTATTATATAACTTTTAGACATTAGAACCTTGTCACGTATTTTGCAACCAAAAATATTTTCCCAGTCTGTAGGTTCTCTTTTTACTCTTTTGGACAAGTCTTTTGATGAAAATAAGTGTTTAATTTTTAGGAGGTTCCAGTTATCTAGTTTCTTTTCTGTTATTTGTGCAGTTTTAGTTAAGTTTGGTATTCTAGTTATGCCATATATTACGGCCCCTAACGTTTTCTTTCTAGATCTTTATAGTTGCTTGTTTTACGTTTTGGTCTTTGATCCATTTTGAGTTAGTTTTTGTGTATGGTGTGAGGTAAGATCCTGTTTCATTTTTCTACAGATGGATATCCAGTTTTGCCAGCACCATTTGTTAAAGAGACTTTCTCTTCCCCATTTAATGGAATTTGACACTTTGTAAAAGATGAGCTGTCAATAGGAGGATGGATTTACTTCTGGGTTCTCAATTCTGTTCCACTGGTCTATGTGTCTGCCGTAACAGTGCCAGGCTGTTTTACTAGAGTAGCTGTATAGTAGATTCTGAGATCAGGGAGTATGGGACCTCCTACATTGTTCTTCCTCTTCAATAATGCCTTACTTACTCAGGGCCTCTTTTCTTTCTATATAAAGTACTTGGTTAGTTTTTCCATCTTATTAGAAAAAGTTATTGGAATTTGTGTCAAGATTGCATTGTATCTGTCGATTACTTTGGATAGTATCAATGTTTCCACAAGGTTAAGCCGTCCTATCTATAAGTATGGCATATTTTTCCATTTATGTAGGTCTCTTGATTTCTTGCAGTAGTGTTTTGTTGTTTCTTTTTGTATTCTTTGCATACTTTTAAATAGGGTTGTTTGTCTTTTTCTATTAAGGTGTAGCAGCTCTTTACATATTCCTGACATTAAACCTTTATAACATATAGAATTCCCATTTTCTCACAATCTATAGGTTGTCTCTCTACTTTGTTGATAAAGTTCTTTGATTAACAAAAGTTTTAATTTTGAGGTCTTCGGGCAAAATGGTGCCCTAGGCAGAAGCACCAAGTCATCCCTCCACAGGAAAGATCCGAAAAACTAAGCCGAACAGACAAAACAATAATCCTGAAACCCTAAAACATCAAATGAAGAGATAAAGAACTCAGCCAAGCACCAAATGGAGTGAGAAAACTGACAGAGAACGGAGAGCGAGGAGAGATTCACGCAGAGGTCCCCTACAAGCTAACGCAGCACAGATCCACCATCTTGGACTCCTATCAGAGACCAGCAAACAGGGGGTATGAGAAAGCAGCTTCACGGAGCTTCCAGCGGGAGACAAAACAACTGGTAATTTGTGATATACGCTTTCCCACTCCCTACCCTTCTTCACCCACACTCAGCCCCCTCTGCTTCCCGCGGACACAGACTCTTGTCCGAGAAACACCAGCTGCTTGGATTCCACCAGTTTGCATTAGCTGGCTCTCTGAGTGTCATTTGTTGGCTGCTGGTGTTGCTTTTTTTCTGCTTCTTTATATTTCTTCCTTACCTCTCACCACCTCCCACTCCTTTCACTAAAATACCTGGCTCTGTGTGCCATCTTTGCTTCTTCCTGAGGGGCTGTGGAGCTCCATTTGAGTGTGGAGCTGCTTCCCCTTCTGGGCTGCTGCTCTGGTGGGATCCTGGGGCTTTAGTTTGTTAGATGGTTTTGAATTATTTCTTTGTTTTCTTTTCGTTTTCCTGAGTTGGGAGCACTTTGTGGCCAGGCGGTGTTGTGTGGCAAGGAGACTACACCCCCAGCTTGCACAGACATGCAGAAGGATCCCTGAGGGCATTTCTGTTTTTGTTGGTGTTTTTTTTTTTTTTTCCTTTTTTTTCTGTTTTTTTTTTTAGGGCTTTTCTTATTCGTTTCTTTTTAATTTGTTTTGTTTTCTAGTCCCTCTTTTTCCCTTTTTGTCTTTCTTCATTACTCAGTTTCTCATCTCTCTATATCTCCCTTCTCTTTCTATTCCTTGAATACCTGGCGCTGAACACTTCTACACCTTCTAGCCAGGCTGTACTGCAACATCTCAGAGTGACTTCCCCAGACCTCATAGCTGCACCGGTGGGATCCCTGGGAAATTTGTGGTTCTTTAACCTTTCCGATTTTTATTTATTCATTCTTTTCTTCCTCTTCACCTTTCTGTTTTTCTCCATTTCATAGTTTCTCATCTTTCCACTCCAATGGCAAGCTCCCTTAGCATTATTTTTTGTTTGTACCTTTTTGGCACTTGTTCCTCTCTCATCTCTCCCATATCCAACTAAGCTCCACACATAACAATCTCCCCACTACATCCTGCATACCTGCACCGTGCACTTAACATCACACCACCAAGCAGCACACGCATGGCCTACTGGAACCTGCTGTGCACTGATTACTGACCCTCCCTGGTGGCTATAATAAGTGCCATAAAACGACCCGTCCCAGTAACTCCTCTTCAGCTAGACCTGCACTGCCATACCATATCTGAGTGACTGACCCTTCTATTTGGAAGAAGAGGCGAAACGTATTGTGCCCACGGATGAGCAAACAACAAAGAACACACAGTGCACCTGCTCAGACATAGTCAAATTAAAAATAAAAGGGGGATGAAACAAACAAATCTACAATCAATAAACAAGAAAAATAACTACCGAATGCTCCAAAGACACCAGACAATATCAAAACATTTACAAAAACAGGACAGGATTATTCCAGTAGGCATCCAAAATAAAAAACCAGATGACTTTCCAGTGGAGGACAATGCACTAGAACTACCTGATAGGGGATTCAAATCTCTAATACTCAGAATTCTCCAACAGCTAAGGCAAAAAGCTGACAAACTTCAGGAAAAAATAGACAAATTCATGGAAAATACAGACAAAACATTGGAAGAATTCAGGAAAATAATGCAGGAACATAATCCCAGAATAAATTCTCAACTAGAAATTATACAAAGACAACAACTAGAAATCCAAAAGATAAACAACAAGATTTCAGAAATGGACGGTGTCATAGAAGGGCTGAGAAGCAGCTTTGAAATGGTGGAAGAAAGGATCAGTGAAACTGAAAACAAACGCTTGGATACAATTCTGGTTCAGGAAAACTCAGAAAAAAGAACAAAGAAAAATGAAGAGACCCTGAGAGTTATGTGGGATACAATCAAAAGCAAAAATTTCTGAGTGATTGGAACTCCAGAATAGGGGAAGAAAACTGAAAACACAAAGAGGATCA
>NW_004444006.1:226789-234236 GCF_000243295.1 Trichechus manatus latirostris | reverse complement strand
TCTGTAAACCTTCATCTTAAGTGAGAATAGCAGCACAATTGGAAGAGCGTAGTCAATGTCACTGAACTGTGCATGTAGAAATTTTTGAAATGGTGTACCTTTGGCTATGTCTATTTTCACCAAAAAAAGTTGAGAAGTTAGAGGGTTGATATGTTGTGGGGTTGTTAACCAATGTCATAAAACAGTATGTGTACTACTGTTTCATGAGAAAATATTTGTTCTGTTAGCCTTCACCTGAAGTACAATAAATTTTTTTTTTTATTTCAAGACTTCCAGCAACATGGTGCTCTATGCAGAAGCACCACGCCATCCCTCACAGCAAAGATCCGAAAAACTAAGCCAAACAGGGAAAACAGCAATCGTGTAACCTTAAGCATCAAATGAAGAGGTAAAGAGCTCAGCCAAGCACCAAATGGAATGAGAAACTGACAGAGAACAGAAATCGAGGAGAAATACATGCAGAGGTCCCCTATCAACTAACACAGCACTGATCTGCCATCTTGGACTCCTATCAGAAACCAGCCAACAGAGGGTACAAGACAGCAGCTTCATGGGGCTTTCAGCAGGAGTCAAAATAACTGGTAACCAATGATATATGCTTTCCCATCCCCCAACATTCTTCACCCTCACTCAGCCTCCTCTGCTTCCCACCGCCATGGTCTCTTGGCTGGGAAACAGGGGCTGTTTGGATTCCATCCAACCACACTGCCAGACTCACTGAGTGCCATTTCTGGCTGCTGGTGATACTTTATTTTGCTTCTTTTGATTTCTTCCTTATCTCTCACCACCTCCCTCTCCTTTCACTCAAATACTTGCTTCTGGGCACCTTCTTTGTGTCTTCCTGAATGGCTGTGAAACTCTGCTCAAATGTGAAACTGATTCCCAGTTTTTGCTGCCAAGCTGGAGGGATCCCGGGGCATTTTTTGTTTGTTTGTTTTGAATTGTTTGTTTGTTTTCCTTTTCTTTTCTCCAGTTGGGAACCCTTTCTGGCTCGGCAGTACTACATGGCTTAGGACCTACCTCCTCAGCTTGCACAGACCCACAGAGAGATCCCTGAGAGCATTTCGTTTCTCGTGGGTTGTTTTTGTGTTTTTTAGGGGGTTTTCTTGTTCTTTTTTAAAAATTTGTTTTGTTTTCTTTTCCCTCTTTTTCCCTTTTTGTCTTTCTTCATTATTCAGCTTCTCATCTCTCTATACTGTCCTTCTCTTCCTGTTCCTTGAATACCTGGATCTGAGTGACACCTCTACGCCTTCTAGCCAGGCTGTACTTCAACACCTGCGAACAAATTCCCCAGACCTCGTAGCTGCACCGCTGGGATCCCTGGGGGCTTTTTTTTTCTTTTTAATTTTTATTTATTCATTATTTTCTTTTTCTTCTTCTTCCCCTTTTTGTTTTTCTCCATTTCATAGTCTCTCATCTCTCAACTCCAAAGGCAAGATCCCTTAGTACTCTTTTATGTTTGTATCTTTTTGTCACCTGTTCTTCTCTCCTCTCTCATGTACCCATCTTAGCTCCACAATCACAATCTCCCCCCTCCATCCTTGCCTACCTACATCATGCACTTAACATCACACCAGAAAGCAGTACAGGAATGGCCTACTGGAACCTACCCTGCACTGTTTTCCGGTTCGCCCTGGTGGCAGTAGTAAGTGCCACAAACAATGCATCCAAGCAACTTCTCTTCAGTTAAACCTGCCCTGCTGTACCACATCTGAGCCACTGAATCTGCGAATTGGAGAAGTAGGCGAAAACTATCATGCCCACAGATGAGCAAACAACAAAGAACACACAGCCTGCCTGCTCAGACATAGCCAAATTTAAAAAAAAAGGATGAAACAAACAAATCTACAATCAATAAATGAGAAAAATAACTACTGACTACCCAGAAGACAGCAAACAATATCAAAACATTTAAAAACACAGGACAGGATGGTTCAAGGATGCATCCGAAATAAAAAATCAGATGACTTTCCAGTAGAAGAAAAGGCACTAGAACTACCTGATAGGGAATTCAAATCTCTAATACTCAGAATTATCCAATAGTTGAAGCAAAAAGCGACAAAAATGAGGAACAAATAGACAAATTAATGGAAAAGGCAGACAAATTCATGGAAAATACAGACAAAAAATTGGAATAATTCAGGAAAATGATGCAGGAAAAAAATGCCAAAATAAATTCACAAATAGAAACATACAAAAACAACAACTAGAAATCCAAAAGATAAACAACAAGATTTCAGAAATGGACGGTGTCATAGAAGGGCTGAGGAGCAGATTTGAAGTGGTGGAAGACAGGATTAGTGCAATTGAAGACAAACACTTGGATACAACTCTGGGGAAAACTCAGAAAAAAGAACAAAGAAAAATGAAGACACCATGAGAGTTATGTGGGACACAATCAAAAGCAAAAATTTGCAAGTGATCGTAGATCCGGAGCAGGGGGAGAAAACAGAAAACCTAGAGAGGATCATTGAAAAACTGCTGACAGGAAACTTCCACAATATCATGAAGGATGAAAAGCTGGTCATCCAAGAAGCTCAACAAACCCTATATAGAATAGACCTCAAAAGAAAATCACCAAGGCATATCATAATCACACTCGCCAAACCAAAGAGAAACAAAGAATCCTGAGAACAGCTTGTGAAAAACAAGAAGTCACATACAGAGAAGAAACAATAAGACTTAGCTCAGATTATTCAGCAGAAACCATACAGGCAAGAAGGCAATGGGATGACATATATAAAACCTTGAAAGAAAAAAATAGCCAGCCAAAAATAATATATCCTGCAAAACTCTCATTCAAATATGATGGTGAAATTAGGATATAAAAACCAAGCCAAACTTATAATAATTATTAAAGGGAGTCCTTCAATCTGAGAATGAACAACTTGAGCTCACAGGCTGAATCTAGGATGCAGGATAGTACCAGCCAGATACCAAACTAGGAAATGAACTCTCAAGGACTATCCAAAACCAAAGGAAACACAACAAGCAATCAGAGCAGTTAATCTGTACATGAAAAAACTTCAGAAGAATACAAGAGGGAATAAACCTTGTAGGTATAGAACATGCTAATGGAGAGAAAGGTAAGGCTATACCAATAATAGGTTGCTTCAAACTTAGAAAGATAAGGGCAAATTTCATGGTAACTGCTAAGAAAGTTAACAAACGTACTCATTAAAAATATGAGGAAAAACATAAGGTCTCAGTAAAAATGAAACCTACACAAACAAAAGAATTGAAAAAAATACACCCACAAAAGAAATTCAGCACAGGAGAGTAAGAGGAACAAAGAAAACGTCAGCATCACAGAAAAAGCACTACAAAATGACAGCAGTAAACTCACATCTATTAATAATTACACTAAATGTAAATCGCCTCAATGCACCCATAAAGAAACGGAGAGTGACAGAATGGATAAAAATACTGTATCCATCGATATGCAGTCTACATGAGACAAACCTTAGGAAAAAAGACGTGCATTTATTAAAAATCAAAGGTTGGAAAAAAATATATCAAGCTAACTACTACCAAAAAAGAGCAGGAGTGGCAATACTAATCTCAGATAAAACAGACTTTAAAACAATATCCGCCATAAAAGACAAAGAAGGATACTGTATAATTAAAAAGGGAATGATCCATCATGAAGACATAACCATAAGAAACGTCTACATATCCAGTGACAGGGCTTCAATATATAAATAAAACAAACTCTAACAGTACTGAAAAGTGAAATTGAAAGTTCCATAATAATAGTAGGGGACTTCAACACACCACTCTCAGTAAAGGAAAGAACAACTAAAAAGAAACTCAGCAAAGATAAAGAAGACCTAAAGGGCACAATCAGCCAACTTGACCTCATAGGCATATATAGCTGCAAAGGACAGATTCTTTTCCAATGCACATGAAAAGTTCTCCAGAATATACCGCATCTTAGGCCACAGAGCAATCCTCAAAAAGATCCAAAACGCTGAGATAATACAATGTATCTTCTCTGACCACAGTGACATCAAGGTAGAAATTAACAACAAAAAGAGCAATGAAAAAAATCAATTACATGCAAACGGAATAACACCCTGCATACAAACCACTGGGTAATAGAAGAAATCGGAGATGGAATCAAAAACTTCCTAGAATCAAGTGAGAAATAAAACAAATCATACAAAACTTTTGGGACACAGCAAAGGCAGTCCTCAGAGGACCATTCATCTCAATAGATGCACACATCAAAAAAGAAGAAAGGGACAAAATCAAAACTTTAAGTAAGCAACTCAAATAAATATAAAGAGAACACCAAAAAAGCCCACAGCCACCAAAGAAAGGAAATAATAAAGATCAGAGCAGAAATAAATGAAATAGAGAATAGAAAAACAATGGAAAGAATCAAGAAAACCAAAAGTTGGTTCTTTGAAAGAATCATCAAAATCAACAAACCACCGGCCCGATTGACCAAAGAAAAGCAGAAGAGAAAGCAAATAGCAAAAAGAAGAAATGAAATGGGGGATATTACAACAGATCCAACTGCAATAAAAAGGATCATAACTGAACATTATGAAAAACTACACTCCAACAAATTTGAAAACTTACAGGCAATGGATAAATTTCTAGAACCTCACTACCTACCCAAATGACAACAAAGTGATGTTAAGAATCTGAACAGAACCATAACAAGAGAAGAGATTGAAAAGGTAATTAAAAAAAACTCCCAACAAAAAGAAGCCATGGCCCAGACGGCTTCACTGGAGAATGCTACAAAACATTCAGCGAAGAGCTTGTACCAGTACTACTCAAACTATTTCAGGATATGGAAAAGGAAGCAACAGTTCCGAGTTCATTCTATGAAGCCAGCATAACCCTGATACCAAAATCAGGCTAAGATGTCACAAAAAAAAAGAAAATTATACACCAGTATCTGTCATGAACATAGATGCAAAAATTCTCAACAAAATTCTAGCCAATAGAATTCAGCATGATACCAAAAAAAATAATATACTGCGACCAAGTAGGATTCCTACCAGGTACTCAAGTATGGTTCAACATTAGAAAATCAATGAACGTAATCCACCAGATAAGTAAAAGGAAAGAAAAGAAACACATGAACATCTCAATTGATGCATGAAAAGCATTCGACAAAGTCCAACAACTATTCTTGATAAAAACTTTCAATAAAATAGCTATAGCGGGGAAATTTCTCAACATATTAAAGTGCATCTATGCAAAACAAACGTCCAACATCATTCTCAATCAAGAGATACAAAAAACACTCCCCTTGAGAACAGGAACAAGACAAGGATGCCCTTTATCACCACTCCTATTTAACATTGTCCTGGATTTTCTTGCTAGAGGAATAAGGCACGAAAAAGAAATAAAGGGCATCCAAATTGGTAAAGAAAAAGTTAAGCTGTCCCTGTTTGCAGATGATATGATATTACACATAGAAAACTCTAAAGACTCCATGAGAAAACTATGGGAACTAATAGTAAGATTCACCAGAGGAGCAGGTTACAAGATAAACATACAAAAATCAGTTGGATTCGTATACAACAATACAGAGAACAATGAAAAGGAAATCAGAAAAATGATACCATTTCTAATAGCCCCTAACAAAATAAAATACTTAGGACTAAATCTAACCACAGATGGAAAAGACCTATACAAAGAAAACTACAAAACACTAATGCAAGAAACCAAAAGGGATCTACATAAATGGAAAAACATACCATGCTCATGGATAGGTAGACTCAACGTTGTGAAAATGACAAGTCTAACCTGATCAATTTACAAATACAATGCAATCGTGATCCAAATACCAACAACATTCTTCAAAGAGATAGAAAAACTAATCGTTAACTTTATATGGAAAGGAAAGAAGCCTCAAATAAGTAAAGTACTATTGAAGAAGAAGAATAAAGTAGGAGAACTCACAGTACCTGATCTCAGAATGTACTATACAGCTATGGTAGTCTAAACAGCCTGGAACTCGTACAACGGCAGATACATTGACCAGCAGAACAGAATTGAAAACCCAAATGCAAGTCCATCCACCTACGGTCACCTGATCTTTGACAAAGGACCAAAGTCCATCAAATTGGGAAAAGAGTCTTTTAAACAAATGGTGAGGGCAAAACTGGATATCCATCTGCAAAAAAATGAAACAGGACCCAAACCTCTCACCGTATATAAAAACTAATTTTAAATGGATCAAAACCTAAATATAAAGCCAAAAACTATAAAGTTCATAGAATAAAAAATAGGAACAACGCTACAGGCCTTAATACACGGAATTAACAGGATACAAACTATAACCATCAAGACACAAACCCCAGAAGGTAAGCTACATAACCTGGATCTTCTAAAAATCAAACACATGTGCTCTTCAAAAGACTTCACCAAAAGAGTAAAAAGAGAATCTACATAATGGGAAATTTTTTTAGGCAGTACAAGTCAGACAAAGGTCTAATCTCCATAATCTACAAGAAAATCCGACGCCTCTACAACAAAAAGACAAATAATCTTATTAAAAAATGGGCAAAGGAAATGAACAGACACTTCTTCAAAGAAGACATTTAAGCCGCCAACAGACACATGAGGAAATGCTCGCGTTCACTAGCCATTAGAGAAATGTAAATTAAAACCACAATGAGATACCATCTCACCCCGGCATTACTAGCAAAAATCAAAAACAATGGAAACAAATTTTGGAGAGGCTGCGGGGAGATGGGAACTCTTATGCACTTCTGGTGGGAATGCAAAATGACACAGCCATTTTGGAAAATGATATGGCGCTTCTTTGAAAGCTAGAAATAGACATACCATACGATTAAGCAATCCAACTCCTAGGTAAATATCCTAGAGAAACAAGAGCCGTCACACAAATAGACATATGCACACCAATGTTCATGGCAACATTGTTCACAATAGCAAAAGATGGAAACTATCTAGATACCCATCAACAGATGAATGGATAAATAAACTATGGTATATACACACAATGGAGTACTACACAACCTTAAAGAACAATTATGAATCTGTGAAACATTTCATAACATGGATGAAACTAGAGGATAGTATGCTGAGTTTAATAAGTCAATCACAACAGGACAAATATTGTATGAGACCTCTACCTTAAAAACTCATGAAAAAGTTTACACACAAAAAGTAACAATCTCTGTAGGTTACCAAGTATGTCAGGGGTGGAGGGGAAACACTAAATAGGCAGATAAGTGCTATCTTTGGTGAAGGGTGAGACAGTACACAGTACTGGGGAAGGCAGCACAACTTGTACAAGGAAAGGTCATGGAAACTCCATAGACACATCAAAACTCCCTGAGGGACTGAACTGCTGGGCGGAGGGCTGTGGGGATCATGGTCTTGCAGAACATCTAGCTCAATTGGCATAACACAGTTTATAAAGACAATGTTCTACATTCTACCTTGGTGAGTAGTG
>NW_004444006.1:224870-226534 GCF_000243295.1 Trichechus manatus latirostris | reverse complement strand
AAAATAGAGGTCTCATACACCTTTTCTCCTTTTTTGATTCACTTGTGTTTGACTTATTTCACTTAGCATAATATCCTCCAGTTTCATCCATGTTATGAGATGCTTCACAGATTCATCATTTTTCTTTCTCGTTGCATAGTACTCCATTGTGTGTATGTACCATAGTTTGTTTATACATTCTTCTCTTGATGGACATCTAGGTTGTTTCCATCATTTTGCTATTGTGAACAATGCTGCCATGAACATAGGTGTGCATATGTCTACTCGAGTGACGACATTTATTTCTCTAGGATATATTCCTAGGAGTAGGATTGCTGAATTGTATGGTATGTCTATTTCTAGCTTTCTAAGGAAGCGCTATATGATTTTCCAAAATCATTGTATCATTTTGCATTCCCACCAGCAGTGCATAAGAGTTCCAATCTGCCCGCAGCCCCTCCAACATTTGTTATTTCCAGTGTTTTTGATTCCCGACAGTAATGCCGGGGTGAGATGGTATCTCGCTGTGGTTTTACTTTGCATTTCTCTAATGGCTAGTTATCGTGAGTATTTCCTCATGTGTCTGTTGGCCATTTGAGTGTCTTCTTTGGTGAAGTGTCTGTTCATTTCCTTTGCCCATTTTTTAATAGGAATATTTGTCTTTTTGTTGTAGAGGTGTTGGTTTTTCTTGTAGATTATGGAGATTAGACTTTTGTCTGACTTATACTGTCCAAAATTTTTTTCTCAGTCTGTAGGTTCTCTGTTTGCTCTTTTGGTGAAGTCTTTTGAAGAGCATAGGTGTTTAATTTTTAGAATATCCCAGTTGTCTAGCTTATCTTCTGGGGTTTGTGTGTTGATGGTTATGGTTTGTATCCTGTTAATGCCATGTATTAGGGCCTGCAGAGTTGGTCCTATTTTTTCTTCTATGAATTTTATAGTTTTGACTTTATATTTAGGTCTGTGGTCCATTTTGAATTAGTTTTTGTATATGGCTAGAGGTATGGCTCCTGTTTCATTTTTTTGCTGATGGATATCTTGTTTTGCCAGCACTATTAAAAAAAGTCTGTCTTTTCCCCATTTGATGGACTTTGGTCCCTTGTCAAAGATCAGGTGACCGTAGGAGGATGGATTTACATCTGGGTGCTCAATTCTGTTTCATTGGTCAATGTATCTGTTGTTGTACCAGTACCAGGCTGTTTTGACTATTGTGGTTGTATAGTGGGTTCTGAGGTCAGGTATTGTGAGTCCTCCAACTTTATTCTTCCTCTTCAGTAGTGCTTTACTTATTCGGAGCTTCTTCCCTTTCCATATAAAGTTAATGATTAGTTTTTCCATCTCTTTTAAGGATGTTGTTGGTATTTGGATCGGGATCACATTCTATTTGTAAATTGCTTTGGGTGGAATTGTTATTTTCACAATGTTAGTCTACCTACCTGTGAGCATGGTATGTTTTTCCATTTATGTAGATCCCTTTGGGTTTCATGCAGTAGTGTTTTGTAGTTTTCTTTGTATGGGTCTTTACATCCTTGGCTACATTCATTCCTACGTATTTTATTTTTTTAGGGGCTATTTTAAATGGTATTGTTTTCCTGATTTCCTTTTCATGGTTCTCCTTGCAGGTGTATAGGAACCCAATTCATTTTTGTATGTTTATCTTTTATCCTGCTCCTCTGCTGAATCTTTCT
>NW_004444006.1:200113-222849 GCF_000243295.1 Trichechus manatus latirostris | reverse complement strand
CATTCAATGTAAATATTGATAGATGTGAATTTGTTACTGTCATTTTGTAGCCCTTTTTTTGTGGTGCTGACCTTTTTCTTTGTTCTTCTTACTCTCCTGTGCTGAGTTACTTTTGTTTGTGGAGTGTTTTTTTTTTTTTTTCCATTTCTTTTATTTTTGTAGGTTTTTTTTGCTGAGACTTTATATTTTTCCACTTTAGTTTTATGATTATGTTTGTGAACTTTCTTTGTGGTTACCATGAAATTTACTCTTATCTTTCTAAGTTTGAACTAGTCTATTATTTCTTGGTATCGCCTTGCCTTCCTTTACATCAGATGGTTCTATACCTACACCGTTTATTCCCTTTTATTGTTCAGATGTTATTGTCATTTACTGATTAACTGCTCTGATTCCCTGTTGTATTTTTTTTCGTTTTAGATTGTCCTTGAGTGTTCATTTCCCAGATTGGTATCTGGCTGGTACAATCCTTCATCCTAGACTCAGCCTGTGATCTGATGTTGTTCGTTCTCAGATTGAAGAACTCCCTTTAATAATTCTTGTAAGTTTGTTTTGGTTTTTACATATTCCCTTAATTTCTGTTTATCTGGAAATTTCCTGATTTCACCATCATATTTGGAAGAATGTTTTTCAGGATATATTATTCTTGGATGGCAATTTTTTTCTTTCAAAGTTTTATATATGTCATCCAATTGCCTTCTTGCCTGTGTGGTTTCTGCCAAATAATCTGAGCTTAGTCTTATTGTTTCTCCACTATATATGACTTTTTGTTTTCACGAGCTGCTCTCAGGATTCTTTGTTTCTCTTTGGTTTTGGCGAGTGTGATTATTAGATGCCTTGGTGATTTTCTTTTGGCATCGATCCTATATAGGGTTCATCGAGCTTCTTGGATGGCCAGCTTTTCATCGTTCATGATATTGGAGAAGTTTTCTGTCAGCAGTTCTTCAATGATCCTCACTGTGTTTTCTGTTTTCTCCCCCTGTTCTGGAATTCCTATCCCTCACAAATTTTTTGCTTTTGATTGTATCCTACATAACTCTCAGGGTTTCTTCATTTTTCTTTGTTCTTTGTTCTGAGTTTTCCCCAAACAGAATTGTATCCAAGTGTTTGTCTTCAACTGCACTAATCCTGTCTTCCACCGTTTCAAATCTGCTCCTCAGCCCTTCTATGACACTATCCATTTCTGAAATCTTGTTGTTTATCTTTTGGATTTCTAATTGTTGTTTTTGTATACTTTCTATTTGTGAATTTATTTTGGCATTTTTTCCTGCATCATTTTCCTGAATTCTTCCAATTTTTTTACTGTATTTTCCATGAATTTTTATGACTTTTCCATGAATTTGTCTATTTTTCCCTCATTTTTTCTGCTTTTTGCTTCAACTATTGGATAATTCTGAGTATTAGAGATTTTAGTTCTCTATCAGGTAGTTCTAGTGCCTTTTCTTCCACTGGAAAGTCATCTGCTGTTTTATTTTGGACACATACTGGAACCATCCTGTCCTGTTTTTGTAAATGCTTTGATATTGACTGCTGCCTTCGGGGCATTCAGTAGTTATTTTTCTCATTTATTGATTGTAGGATTTGTTTGTTTCGTACTTTTTTTTTGTTTGGCTATGTCTGAGCAGGCGGACTGTTTGTTCTTTGTTGTTTGCTTGTCTTTGGGCATGACACTTTTCACCTCCTTCTCCAACTGGCAGGGTCAGTCGCTCAGATATCGTACAGCAAGGCAGGTCTATCTGAAGAGGACTTACTGGGACGGGTTTTTTGTGGCACTTACTACAGCCACCATGGCGGTTTGGTAATCAGTGCATGGCAGGTTCCAGTAAGCCATACCTGTTCTGCTTGGTGGTGTGATGTTAAACGCATGGTACAGGTAGGCAGGATGTAGGGAGAGATTGCTATATGTAGAGCTAAGAATGATATGGGAGAGAGGAGAGAGGAACAGGAGCGGAAAACATACAAACAAAAATAAAACAGTGCTAGGGGAGCTTGCTTTTGGAGTGGAGAGATGAGAGACTCTGAAATGGAGAAAAACAAAAAGGGAAGAAGAAGAAAAAAATAAAGAAAAGAATGAATAAATAAAAATCAGAAAGGAAAAATAACAGCTAAGTTTGCAGGGATCCTACCAGTGAAGCTATGAGATCTGGGGAAGTTGTTCTCAGGTGCTGCAGTACAGCCTGGCTACCAGGTGTAGAGGTATTCAGCGCCAGGTATTCAGGGAACTGAAAGAGAAGGAAGTTATAGAGAGACAAGAAACTGAGTAATGAAGAAAGACAAAAAGGGAAAAAGAAGGAAAAGAAAACAAAACAAATTTAAAAAACAACAACAAGAAAAGCCTCAAAAATAAGGAAAAAAACCCCACAAAAATGAAATGCCCTCAGGGATCCCTCTGCGCATCTGAGCAAGGCGAGGGGGTAGTTTCCAAGCTGCGCGGTACCGCCCAGCCAGAACGGGCTCCCAACTCAAGGAAAGGAGAAGAAAAACAAACAATTCAAAACAAACAAACAAAAGCCCCGGTATCCCACCAGTGTGACAGCCCAGACCGGGAAGCCATTCCACACTTGAACAGAGCTCTGCAGCCCCTCAGGAAGAAGCAAAGATGGCGCGTGGAGCCAAGTATTTGAGCAAAAGGAGATGGAGGTGGTGAGACGTAAGGAAGGAATCTAAAGAAGTGAAAAAAAAGCAACACCAGCAGCCAAGAAATGGCACTCAGAGAGCCGGCCAGTGCAGGCAGGTGAAATCCAAGGCACCGGTGCTTCCCAGACAAGAGAGTGTGGTCACGGGAAGCAGAGGAGGCCGAATGGGGGTGAAGAAGGGGGGGTGGGAAAGCGTATATCGCAAATTACAGGTTGTTTTCTCTCCTTCTGGAAGCTCTGTGAAGCTGCTTTCTCATACCCTCTATTTGCTGGTCTCCAATAGGAGTCCAAGATGGTCGATTTGTGCTGCCTTAGCTGATAGTGGACCTCTGCATGAATCTCTCCTCACTGTCCATTGTCTGTCACTTTTCTCACTCCATTTGTTTTTTGGCTGAGTTCTTTATCTCTTATTTTGATGTTTTAGGGTTTTAGGGTTGCTGTTTTCTCTGTTTGGCTTAGTTTTTCTGATCTTTGCTGTGGAGGGACGGCGTGGTGCTTCTGCCTAGTGCACCACTTGCCAGAAGTCCCTGCTTTATTTTTTTTTGCGTGTGCAAATCCATTTGTCCCAGCACCATTTATTAAACAGACTATTCTTTCCACATTGAATGGAATTAGTACCCTTGTTGCAAATCATTTTATGTTTACTTCTGGACTGTCCAGTCTATTCCATTAGTCAATATGTCTATCTTTATACCAGTACCAGACTGTTCTAATTACTGTAGCTTTATACTATATTTTAATATCAGAAGAGTGAGACCTTCTACTTTGTTCTTTTTTAAGATTTCTTTGGCTATCTGGGGAAACTTACACTTCAGTATGACTATCAATATTGATGTTTCCATTTCTGTCTCAAAGATGTTGGAATATTGTTAGAGACTGCATTGAATATATATGGCACTTTAGGTAGTATTGACATTTTTAAAATAATATTTTATTGTGTTTTCATTGAAATTTTACACAACAAATTATGTTCCCATTTGACAATTTCTACACAGGTTGTTCAGAAATTACTTACATTTTTCACAAAGTGTCAGCTTTCCCATTAATTGTTTTCTGGTTGTTCCAGTTCCAGTACTCTAGTTTCCCTGCCCTCTTGTCTTCTCATGTTTGCTTTAGAGTGATCATTAACCTTGTGGTCTCATATAAATGGTTTTTGAATGGAGCCCCTTATTCACGGGTAAAATCCTTTATGTGTCTGTATGCTTTACACTAAAGAGTAACCTCAGGGGATAATTTCGGTTGAAGGTTTAAAGAGTATGTCAGGGTAATAGTTTCAGGGAGTCCTCCAGTGTCAACTGGTTCAGTAAGTCTGGTCTTTTTAAGAATTTGAGTTCTGTTCCACGTTTTTTTGCCATTTTACCTGGGTCTATCTTTTGTGGCCCTGATCAGAATGTGTGTAGTAGTAGCCAGATACCATCTAGTTCTTCTGGTCTCAGGGTAGAATAGCTGTGGCTTCAATAGGCTATTAGCCCTGTAGACTAGTTTCTTTTCTGAGACTTTGGTTTCTTTCTTTCTCTTTTGCTTCTAACATGTAAAGACCAATAGTTGTATCTTAGATGGCCACTCTCAAGATTATAAGACCCCAAATTCTACTCACCACACTAGGATGCAGAACTTAAACTTTGTGGTACCAACTAAGGTGTCAGATGAGACTAAGAATCTAAGCCTTCAAACCCAGAGAACCATTCTGGCAAGGTGTTTGGTTGTGTCTGAGAAATATGCGTAACTGTTTCCTATATATATACTTCTATCTGCGCAAACATACGTACTCATGTACCTGTACGTATGTATGCCTATACAACCACATATGTGACCATGCACTCATTTTTTAGGTTATTGTTGGTATTGTTAAATTATATACGCCATATTAAATTATATATGTCATATTCTTTAGCACAGACATCCTTTTCTCTTGTGCATTTCTTAGAGGTCAAACTGTACTCATTATACCTACATTCTGTGATAATTTTCCCATCACGAAACATAACAAATAACTATAATCTATAGAGTATTGTTGTTGTTATTTGCAGTTGAGCCAGTTCCGACTCATAGCGACCCTATGTACAACAGAACAAAACACTGTCTGGTCCTGTGTCATTCTCACAATCGTTGTTATGCTTGAGCCCATTGTTGCAGCCACTGTGCCAATCCATCTCGTTGAGCATCTTCCTCTTTTTCAGTGACCCTGTACTTTATCAAGCATGACATCCTTCTCCAGGGACTGATCCCTCCTGATAACATGTCCAAAGTATGTGAGACGAAGTCTCACCATCCTTGCTTCTAAGGAGCATTCTGGCTGTACTTCTTCCAAGACAGATTTGTTCATTCTTCTGGCAATCCATGGTATAGTCAATATTCTTCACTAACACCATAATTCAAAGGAGTCAATTCTTCAGTCTTCTTTATTCATTGTCTAGCTTTCACATGCATATGAAGCGATTGAAAATACAATGGCTTGGGTCAGGTGCACCTTAGTTCTCAAAGTGACATCTTTGCTTTTTATTATGTGTGCGTGTATTCTTGTCTTCCTACAAAAGTGAGATCATACAATATTTGTCCTTATGTGATTGACTTATTTCACTCAGCGTTATGTCCTCTGGATCCACCCATGATATGTGTTTCACAGACTCAAGATTGTTCTTTATGGTTACACAGTATTCCATTTTATGTATCTACCACATTTTGCTTATCCTTTCATCCACTGAAGGACACTTAGGCTGTTTCCATTTTTTTTGCTATTGTAAACAATGCTGCATTGAACATTGGTGTGCATATGTCTGTTTGTGTCACTTCTATTAGGTCTCTAGGGTATATACCAAGGACTGGGATTGTTGAATCATAAGTTAGTTCTATTTCTAACTTTTGGAGGAAGCACCACATCGTTTTCCATACTGTTTGTACCACTTTTACAAACCCACCAACAATGGATGAGGGTTCCAATCTCCCCGCATCCTCACCGACTTTTTCTGTTGTCTGTTTATTTGCTTGTTTTTTTAATCAGTGCCATTTTAGCCGGAGTGAGATGTCTCATTGTAGTTTTGATTTGCATTGCTCTAATGGTTAATGATTGTGAGCACCTTTTAATGTGTTTTTTGGTCACTTCTAGTTCTTCTTTGGTGAATTGTTTTTTGATGTCCTTTGTCCACTTTTTAACTGGGTTATTTGCCTTTTTCTTGTTGAGTTTTTGAAGTTTTCTATATATTTTAGATGTTAGACCCTTATTGAATATGTCATTTCTGAAGATTTTTTTCCCATTCTGTAGGTTGTCTTTTTCTTTTGATAAAAAATATTAATGAGCATAAGCGCTTCATTTTTATTAGGTCTCAGTTATATAATTTCTCTTCTGCTATTTGTGTCTTTGTAATTACGTTTGTTATCCTATGTTGACAAAACAATTATGTCCCATAGTTATCTCCCTGTTTTCTTCCGTTAACTTTATAGTTTAAGGTTTCACATATAGGTTTTTTTATCCATTTTGACTTAGTTTATGTGTATGGTGTGAGGTATGGTTCCTGTTTCATTTTTCTGCAAGTGGATATCCAGTTTTTCCAACACCGTTTATTAAAGAGACTTCTTCCTCCTCATTGAATGGATGTTGGACCCTTGTTGAAAATCCGTTGTTCATAAATGGATGGATTTGTCTGTGGGTTCTTAATTCCTTTCCATTGATCTTTTTGTCTACCATTGAACCAATACCAGGCTGTTTTGATTACAGTGGCTGTGTAGTATGTTTTGATATCAGGGAGTGTGAGACCTCCTACTTTGTTCTTCCTCAGTAGTGCTTTGGCTATTTGTGGCTTCTTTTCTTTCCGTATGAAGTTGGTCATTAGTTTTTCCATTTCCATAAAAAACACTGTTGGTATTTGTATAAAGATTGCATTGTGTCTGTAGATCGGCCTAGGTAGTATTGACATTTCCACTATTTTAAATCTTCCAATCCATGAGCATGGAATTTCCTTCATTCGTAGGGGTCGCTTTTAGTCTTTGTAGTAGTGTTTTGTTATTTTCATTGTATAAAGTCTTTTGTGTCACTGGTTAAATAAATTTCTAGGTATTTTATCATTTTTCCACTGTTGTAAATCATACTGTTTTCTTGATTTCCTTTTCAGAATAGTCCTTGTTAGTGTAAAGGAGCCCACCTGATTTTTGTGCGTTGATCTTGTTCGCTGCAACAATGCTGAATTCTTCTGTTAGATCCAGCAGTTATTTCTTCCTTTCTAATTTGGATACCTTTTATTTCTCTTTCTTACCTTATTGATATGGCTAGGAGTTCCAGTACAACATGAATAAGAGTGGTGATAATGGACATCCTTGTCTCCTTCCCATTCTCAAGGGAGGGCTCTCAGTCTTTCACTTTTGAGGATAATGTTGGCTGTTGGTTTTGCTTATATGCCCTTAATTATGTTCAGAAATTCCTCTTCTATTCTTATTTTGCTGAAAGTTTTTATCAGGAAAGGGTGATGGAGTTTCTCAAATGTCTTTTCTGAATCAATTGATATGATCATGTGGTTCATTTCCTTTGTTTTATTTATGTAGTGAATTACATTGATTTTCTAATGTTGAGCCACCCTTGCCTTCCTGGTATGAATCCCACTTGATTGGGGTGTATGATTTTTTTTGATGTGATGTTTAATTCTGTTGGCTAGAATTTTGTTGGCAATATTTGCATCTACATTCATGAGGGATATTGGTCTGAAATTTTCATTTTTTGTGATGTCATTGCCTGGTTTTTGTATCAGGGTGATGCTGGCTTCATAGAATGAGTTAGGAAGTATTTATTCCTCTTTTACGTTTTTGAAGATGGTGACTAGAATTGGTGTTGGCTCTTCTCTGAATGTTTGGTAAAATTTCTCAGTGCAGCTGTTGTTGGAAGAAAAAAAATTTTATAACATCATCAATCTCTTTTTTTGCTATGGATCTGTTTAGATTTTCTACATCTATTTGAGATTGTTTAGACATGCAATGTGTTTCTATATCGTATAGATTTTCAGATTTATCGGAGTACACTTTTTAATAGCATTCTCTTATTATCCTCTTTATCTCAGTTGGGTCTGTGGTAATGTCTCCAAATTCATTTCATATTTTGGTTATTTGCCTCTTCTGTTTTTTTTTTTTTTTTTTTTTGTCAGTCTAGCCAATGGTTTGTCTATTTTATTGATCCCTTTGAGGAACCAACTTCTGACTTCGTTGATCCTTTCTATTGTTTTTTCTGTTTTCTATTTCATTTATTTCTGCTCTGATGTTTATTCTTTTCTTTCTTTTGGTGGCTTTGGGTTTCTTTTGTTCTTCCTTATCTATTTGCTCCAGTTGTCTGTTTATGTTGTTGATTTTGGATCTTCTTTTTTAATGTAGGAATTTTTGCTACGAATTTCCCTCTGAGCACTGTTTTTGCTGTGTACCAAAGATTTTGATATGTTGTGTTTTCATTTTCATTTGAACCTAAGTATTTTTTAATTTCACTTTTGATTTCCTCTACCACTCAATACTTTATAGTCATGTGTTATTGAATATCCATGTAACTTTTTTTTCCCTTGTTTTTCCTATTTTTGATTTCTTGTTTCATATTGTTGTGGTAAGAGATGATGCTTTGTATCATTTCAGTCTTTTTAAAGTTGTTGAGATTTGCTTTGTGGCCTAGCATAAGGTCTATTCTGGAACAAGATCCATGTGCACTGTAGAAAAATGTGTATTGTTCTGCTGATGGGTGGAGTGTTCTATATATTTCCATGGTCAAATTTGTTTATGGTTTTATTTAAGTCCTCAATGTCTTTACTAATCTTCTTTATATATGTTATATCTAGAATTGAAAGTGATATGTTGAAATCCCCAACAATTAGTATGCAGTCATCTATGTCTCTTTTCATATTAGTATTTGTTTCATATATTTTGGAGTATCAATGTTAGATGCGTATATAATTGTTATGTCTTCTTCATAGATTGACACTTACATTATTATGTAATGTCCTTCTCTATATCTTGTAATAGATTTTGATTTAAAGCCCATTTTATTTGATATCAGTATGACCACCCCTACTTCTTTTGGTTACTGGGTGTATGCAGTATTTTTTCCATCATCTTATTGTCAGTCTATTTGTGTCCATATGGAGCTCTGGTGACACAGTAGTTAAGTGTATGTCATCTAACCAAAAGGTTAGTAGTTCAAAACCACCAGCCGCTCCTTGGAAACCATATACAGCAGATCTACTCTGTCCTATAGAGTCACTATTAGTCAGAATCTAATCGACAACATTGGTTTGGGTTTGTGTCCTTATGTCTAAGTTGTGTTTCTTATAGATAGCAAAAAGATGGATCATGTTTTGTAAACCATTCTGTCACCTTCTGCATTTTTCATGGGGAATTTAGACTTGTACATTTAAGATTATTACTAAAAACAAGGTATCTAATTCATATTGCTTATTGTTTATGAGTGTCATATCTTCTTTTACTTTTTATTCTCATTTTTCTATTTTTTGTGTTTAGCTGTTTTTTGGTGATGAATCTTTTTACTTCTACCATTTTTTCTTCTGTGTATTTTTTTCTAGGTTATTTTTATTGGTTACCACAAGTATTACACTATACAACTTGTAATTGAAACATTTAACATACAAACAAGTAACTTACAGTGTCTACATACTACAACTATTCCTGTTTTGCTCCTCCCTTCTTTTCTGTTGATGAGTCTCCATTGACATCAATATATTTCCTGTATCTGATAGGTTTCATTTGTAGTTAGTTCTTATGCACTTGATGTTTTATTGCTTATGGATCTTAACTATTGAGCTTATTACATGAAAATATTTGTATTAGCCCATGCTGTTAGGATTTTGTTTGTTTTGAGATCTCTCTCTTTTTCATTTTTTAAAAATTTCTATTTATTTTTCCCATATGTATGTTCACATATTTATTATTCTTTCCTTTCTATTTGAGGAGTTTCCTTAAGTAATTCTTGCAAAGCTGGTCTGGTAGTGGCAAATTCCCAGAGCTTTTGTTTATTTTGGAATGTGTTGATGACCCCCTTATTTTTGAATGACAACTTTGCTCGGTAAGGAATTATTGGATGACTTTTTTTTCCTTCAATATTTTATATATTCCGCACCACTGTCTACTGGTCTCCAGGGTTTCTGGGGATAAACCCACACTAATTCTTGTTGTAGATCCATGATATGCTATATTGTGCTTTTCCCTTGTTGCTTTCAGAATTCTCTCCTTATCTTTAAATTTCAAAAAGTTTATTATGATGTGTCTTGCAGTTGACCTCGTTGCATTTCTTCTGGTTGGAGTTCGTGTAGCTTCCTGTATTTTCAGGCTTGGTTTCTAATAGGGTCTGGGAAATTCTTTATGTTTTTCTCTTGGAAAATTCTTTCTATGCCTTTTTATTAGCATGATAGTCTGGAATTGCAAAAATTCTAATGTAAATCCCACATTTCCATTTGGCTTTGTTTGCTTTTCTTTGCTCTTTTCTCTTGTTTCTCTTGAAAGTTAATAAGTTCAGTTACTCTGTATTCTAGTTCACTTATTCTAATTTCTGTCAGCTCGAATCTATTGTTGACTGTTTCTCTTGTACTGTCTAATTCAATTATTTTAAATTTAGATTCTATTATTTCTCTCTGGTTTTCCTTTTAATCTTTTCAATTTCCATTTTGAGTTTCTCATTTCTACCTCATTTTATTTCCGGTTCTCCATTAGTTTTTTTTTTTTTTTTTCTTTTTTTCCTGTGTGTTCTTTGCTTTCTTTAAATTTATTTAAACTGTCTGGAAGCATTTATTTTTTTTCCATTATGTTGGTTTCATAGGAAACAGCTCCACTTTTTCATATTTTTTCTTTTGATTGGGACTTTTCTTGTGATCTTGTATATTTTAGTATTTTTGGTTGCCCATGTGGCATTTTAATATCTTATTGTGGTAATTTGAAATTTGAAGGTTTCTGTATTTCAAGGAATTATTTTTCTTAGGTTTGCCTCCACAATGTTCTCTTAAATTCCAGTAGAGGGTTCTCTGACACTTTGGTTCTTTTATCGCTGAGTCACATTTATGTTTGAGGATTTATCTATATTACTATTGGGTCCTAGTTTGTCTCCATAGGTTTTAGATGTTTTGGAAATTTTTAAGAGTCTAGGTGACTACTTTGGTTTTCCTTAAGGTGGCTGACTTCACTGGTGAGAGTGTTCATCTATTATCTGTGGATTTGGCTGAAGCCTTCCCCAGATGGTTGCACTCCTGAGGTTGGATTTCTTCATTTCTCTTTGTATGACTGGGGCACAACTTTCCCTCTGTGACTAATTGCACATGTGTGGGATGTTTCTGCTGGCCACAGGTAGAAGTGGTGGTACTTATTTATCCAGAGGTGAAGGAGGGGATCTCTTTGTCTCATTTCCTCATGGGTGACTCTGAGTACGCTTTCCAATTGTGCCTAGTTTTGGGTGGAGTCTTGCTGTTTCCCACTGTGTTGACTGTTTGATTTGTTTTGCTCACCCTAGGCATTAACTATAAGCTCCAAGTACACTGCTCAGCCTCAGGTGGTTATGGGCTTTCTTAGCTTTCAAATGTTTCCTACTGCTCCTTTCTACCTTATGCAAGCTCTGAGACAGACCAAACCAAAAAGAGCACCCTGATTCTATCATTCAGACAGCCTCTACAGAGATCAGAACAGACACACACAATAAATTGTTGTAAAGTCTTCTCTGCTCACTCCAGAGTCAGAGATCAGGCCCCCTTTCTGAGACATGGACTACTTCTGCCACTGCTTTAAGATGTCAACCTGTGACACTCACAAAAATCACACCATAGGAAGCTGAGAACCTCCATTCCCCCACAATAATTTTAAAAAAGAAACAAAATTATATAAATAATGTGGTAAAACTGAATGATTCAGAACTCTGGAAACCAGTTCAAGAGATAAAGCAACTAGCTGAAAGCTGAAGGAAGAGCAAGCCAGTATACAAGGTAGGCTAGTTTTTTTTTTCTCTATTACACAGGCGCTCCTTCTGCCCAGCACCCATGGTAATGAGGCTGGACAACCTGGCTGTAAACTGTGAGTCAAAAACTATAACCAGTGAAGCTTGCGACCTTAGCTGAGGAGAGAGGTGAGTGAACTCGGCTTTTGCTGATGGTCTGGTGGGTTACGCTCTTCATATATGTCTAGGGAAACCCAGAGAAACTGGGGAGATGCAGGACTCTCATGGAGTAGTCAGTCCCCCACACCCCTTAAAAAGAGTTTGTTTACCTAGTCTCCACACCCCCTAAAAAAAATCTTCTGCCTCCAGATTATATGATTAAATTATATAGATTAAATTTAATTTAACGGCTGTGAATAGGTACTGAAACTCATATCTCTGAGATAAATCTCCCAAGACTTGGAACTTGTAAAAAAAGGGAGAGAATAAAAGGTGACTGAGATCCACCCATACATCAAACTGTCTATAACCCATGAAAAGGCTATTAGGTCTATTTAGGGGTTCTGAAAACATATCAGCTGCTTAAAACAATCAGAGAAGCGCCTGAGGAAGAGATGGGCTTCTGAACTTGCCTAGGTGAATTACATACACCAAATAGGCTAACACATACTACTCCTCAGCCAAGCCCCAGAGGTGAGGATGATGATGTGTGTTCCTAGAATGACTGGCTTGTTCCAGGGCAGGCAATGGAGACCTTGTCTCCCAATACTTTGGGGTTGCACAGTCTGTAGGGAAGACTTCAGTGGTGCCTTTAAGAGACAAGTTACTAATGTTGAATTTGTGTCAGCAGAGTAAAAGGGCCAGAGCTCCCTCTAGTATAAATTATGGGGAGAGGGGGAAAAACGAAAGAAAGAAAAGAATCATACACAGCTACAATCCCTGGGGAAAGAGAATATTCTGAGTTCCAGAATTAACAAGCTATAATAGTCAAATGCCCTAGGTTCAACAAAAAAATTTTAGACATACAAGGAAATAAGAAAGGATGGCTCAGTCAAAAGAACATTATGCAGAAGCAGAAATAAACCCTATAGAAACCTGGATATTAGGCAAAATAGAGGACTTCAAACAACATTAACTATATTCAAGGAATTTGAAATAACACACAGACAATGGACTAAAGGAAATCATGAAGTAAAATAAGAATCTCAATAAACAGATAGAAAACATTAAAAAGTACCAAATAGAAATATTGAAGCTAAAGATTACAATAACTGAATTGGGAAATTCAAAGGATGGATTCAACAACAGATTAGAGCAGGCAGGAAAAGGAGAAGTGAACTAGAAGACAAGCTAATCAATCTTATCAACTCCCAAGAGAAGCAGGAGAAATGAATAAAGAAAAATAAGCAAAGCATTCTAGAATTGTGGGACTCCATAGAGTGAACCAACACACGTATCATGGGAATCCTGGAAGGGGAGGAGAGAAAGAAAGGGACAGACAGAATATTTGAAGAAATAACGACAGAAAACATATCAGACCTGAGTAAGGAGATGAATCTGCAAATCCAAGCTCTGTCAACTCCAAGTAGAATAAACCCAAAGAGATCTACCCATGACACATTGTAATCAAACTTAGGAAAATCAAAGACAAGGAGAGAGTTTTGAAAACAGCAAGAGAAGATCCCACTATAACATGTAAGGGGTTCTCAATAAGATTAATTGCCAAAGTCTTCTCAGAAACCATGACGGCAGGAGACAATGGAATGATATACATAAAGTGCTGAAAGAATAAACATATTAACTAAGAATATTTATCTGGAAAAGCTGTCCTTCAAAAACAAGGATGAAATAAAGATGTCCTCAGATAAATAAAACTTACGGGAATTGATTACCACCAGATTGGCTTTGCAAGAATTGCTAAAGGGAGTCCTTCAAATGGAAAGGAAAGCACACTAGGCAGCTACCTGAAGCTGTACGTAGGGAAAAATAATAAGTAAATAAAAAAGATCTCAATTAAAAATAATAGCATGGGCAAATTTATGATTGATAAACTTCCTTCTTATGTTCTATGAGCTTTATAACAGCAAATGCATAAGAAATAAGAGTAAATTTATCTTAATGGGCATAGCATGTATAATGACATAAAAGATGACAAGAACAACAGAGATGGGGGAGGGGGAGAAAAATAGGAATAGAGGTTTTATATGTTAATTCTATATGTTATTTTTTGTATGTTACTTGTTAATATTAAGTTAAATAAGGTTGTTGTAAAAGTAAGGATTTAAATGTAATTTTATGGTAACCACTAAAGAAATATTTTTAAATATATACAGAGAAGATAAGAACACAGAAATTAAAAACATTCAACACAAAAAAGCAACTACTATAAATAAAGACAAAATTTCAGGAACTGAGAAACAAAGAAGACACACACTCACACATATGCACAAAAATTAGGAAAATGGCATAAGTAAGTCATTCTTTATCAGTAATTACCTTAAATAAAATGGATTAAACACTCCAAATAAAAGGTAGAGAGTGTCAGAATGGGAAAAAAAAAACAATGAAACAAAACAAAAAAGAACCATCCATACACTGCCTATAAGATTCACATCTTAGGCCCAAAGCTATATAGATTAAAAGTGAAAAGATGGAAAAGAATATTACACGCAAATAGTAACCAAAAAAGAGCAGGGGTGGCCATATTGATATCAGACAAAATAGATTTTAAATAAAAATCAGTTATAAGAGATAAAGAAGGATATTATATAATGATAAAAGGCTCGATTCATCAAGTAAATATAACAATTATTAATATATATGCACCAAATATCAGTGCCCCAAAATATGTGAAGCAAACACTGGCAGAACTGAAAGGAGAAGTAGACAACTTCAAAACAAGAGTTGAGGACTTCAATGCACCACTTTCAATACTGGACAGAATATCTAGAAATAAAATTAGCAAGCAAATAGAAGACTTAAACAGCACAATAAACCAATTAGATCTCACGGACATATATAGAACACTCTACCCAACATCAGAATAACACACATTCTTCTACAGTGCACTTGGAACATTCTCCAGGATAGGCTATGTACTAGCTCATAAAACAAGTCTCAAGGATTCTGGAAAGATGGTGACATAAACAGATCATCACCGTAACCCTGCCCTACAAATACAGCAATAAGTACAAGAAAACAATGTTCAGCCTTGAGAAACTCTGAATCAAGGAGCAGAAGACAGCCGTGAGAAACTGTAGATGGGCAAAAAATCAATGAATCAAAGACAACTCCTCCGTGACCCACCCCCTAGCCAAGCTGGCTGCCTGCTGCTCTGAATTGGGGAAGCAATTCCAGCAAAATAGCCTGCTTCCCTAGCCAACACACCCTCTAGTTTTGCAAAGAGACAATACCCCTAACTTCTGTTCTAAAATCCACAAGGCAGACCTCACTGGTGGATGGTTTGGTTCATGCCAGCATCTTCCTCACCAAGTAACTGCTGGCTACCAGGATACTTCGAATTGATACGTAAGTTCCCCTGCAGTGGAGAGTGCTTTCAGAGCCAGCATTCTGCATGCATGCCTGCCTGTCAGCCTGCACACCCCATACCTCAGGTCTCTGAAATCAAGAGGACATATCTCCCTGAGAGCCATATTGGGTCTGCCTGCCTCCCCTTCCAGTCCACACTGACGACTGCTGACTGGGGCTTCTTTGTGCTAGGAAGTGGATGCCTTGAGTAGAGCCTGCACTCACAGGCAACATACCACCAGGGGATGGGGGCTCTGATAGCAAAAAGAAGATCTCCTTGGGGGTCTTCTCAGAGTGTGACAGCCATCCCCCACCTAGTAACTCTCGGCTGCCTGACTGCTTTGAATTGCTACAGACGGCCCCCTGTAGTGGAGCCTGTTATCATACCCAGCACTCTACCTGCCTGTCTGCCTGTGCACCCCATAGCTCAGGCCTCCAAAATCAATAGGACAGATCTCCCTGGAGGTCAGTTTGGGTCAGGCTGTCCCCACTTCCAGTTTGCTCTGAGGACTGCTGACTGAGGCTACTGTACGCTAAGAAACGGGCAACTTGAGCTTGTACTTACAGAGAGGGCTCTGATAGCAACAAGGCAGATCTGCCAACCCATTTGCTACCTTGTAGCTGCCAGTTGCTGGACTGATATGAGCGCCTACAAAAGATCCACTGAGGTGGAGCTAGGAGGCAGGTTACTTATGTGGAGACTTCTCCTCCAACAACCACAGGGTCACTGGGGCTCTGAAATCAACAAGACAGATCTCTTGGAGGCCCATCTGGGAAGTGAAGGCTCCTCCTCCTCCTGATAAGGAGCAAAGTCTGCCTATGCTTTCCCTGCAAGTCAGCTCAGATATAAGCAGTCCGCACAGAGCAGGGAAAGAAATCTTGACAAAACAGGAGGGCAACACCCAGCCTCTCAGGGGGCTCACTGGGTGTTGGCTTTACAACTACAAATGTGATTACAGAAATAGAAGAAGTGGGAGTAATTATCAGAGAGAAAGGACTGTTCCGTTTGGTGGGCAAATTGATTAGTGCCTAATATCTCATCTGAGTTGCTGCACCCTCAGGTGGATAGATTGATCACTGCATGTTCTGTTGCGTCTTTAGGGGTCACTGAAAACTGAAAGTCAATATTTGGAACTTTCATACCTAATTAAATCAGGGAGGGAGAAGGAGCTTTCACACAATGGGAGAGGAAATGGTAAGCAAGGCTGCAGTCTCTGCCTACCTAAAAGTTTCTCATAGAAAGTAGAGTAGGCAAAACTACCAAATACTGGGGAGAACTGATAAAGCCAACACTCTTGAAAATTCCAATGCTTCAACAAAAAAATCACAAGACACACAAAGATAAAAGAAACAATGGTCCATCCAAATGAATATGATGAAGAGAGTGAAATCGCAACTATGGAAGCCCAAATAATGAACAGAATGGAAGAATACATTAAAACAATGTTAAACATAATAAAAGACATAAGCAAAAATGTTGAAAAAGGTCTAAAACAAATAAGGACAATAATTCATGAACAAACAAGGATAAAAAAAGAGAGAGAGAGACACTCTAAAAAGAAACTGAACAGAAATATTGTAGCAGAGACAATAACTGAAATGAGAAACACAATGAGAGGAGTTAACAAAATATTTAATTAGGCAGAAAACTCAGGGAATTATAGGATAAGACAGTTGAAAATTACTACACTGGAGAACAGCAAGAATAGAGGCTCAAGACTGCTGACCACAGTTTAATGGACTTATGGAACAACATCAAGAGAACTAATATACACACTGTGGGAATTCCAGAAGGAGATGAGAGAGAAAGGGACAGAAAAAATATCTGAAGAAATGATGACACAAATTTCCCAGAATCTGATGAAAGACATGAATTGACAACTCCAAGAGGCTTAAATAAATCCAAGAAAGATAAAAGCAAAGAGATATACATTGAAACACACTATAATTAAGCTCTCCAAAAATATAGAAAATCCTGAAGGCAGAGAGAGAGAAGCAGTCACGTATACAGGATCCTCAATAAGATCAAATGCTGATTTCTCCTCAGGAACACTGGAGATCAGAAAGCAAAGGAATGATATATTTAAAATGATGAAATTAAAAAAAAATAGACTTCTGGCAAAATGGTGCTCTAGGCAGAAGCACCACGCCATCCCTCCACAGCAAAGATCTAAAAAACTAAGCCAAACAGAGAAAACATCAATCCTGAAACCCTAAAACATCAAATGAAGAGACAAAGAACTCAGCCAAGCACCAAAGGACTGAGAAAACTGACCAAGAACAGTGAGCAAGAAGAGATTCATGCAGAGGTCCCCTATCAGCAAATGCAATGCAGATCCGCGATCTTGGACTCCTATCAAAGACCAGCAAATAGGGGGTATGAGAAAGCAACTTCACGGAGCTTCCAGCAGGAGAGAAAACAACCTGTAATTTGCGATATACGCTTTCCCACCCCCTACCTTTCTTCACCCCCCACTCGGCGTCCTCTGCTTCCTGCGGCCACAGTCTCTTGTCTGGGAAGCACCAGCTGCTTGGATTCCACCTGTCCACACTGGCCGGCTCTCTAAGAACCATTTATTGACTGCTGGTGTTGCTTTTTTTTCTGTTTCTTTTGATTTCTTCCTTACCTCTCACCACCTCCCCCTCCTGTTGCTCAAATAACTGGCTCAGTGCGCCATCTCTGCTTCTTCCTGAGGGGCTGTGGAGCTCCCGTAATTTGTGATATATGCTTCTCCACCCACCACACTTCTTCACCCCCAGTCGGCCTCTTCTGCTTCCCACAGCTACAGTCTCTTGTCCGGGAAGCACCGGCCACTTGGATTCCACCAGGCTGCACGGGCTGGATCTCTGAGTGCCATTTGCTGTTGCTTTTTGTCCCGTTTCTTTTGTTTTCTTCCTTACCTCTCACCACCTCCCCCTCAATTCGCTCAAATACCTGGCTCCATGCACCATCTTTGCTTCTTCCTGAGGTGCTGCGGAGCTCCGTTGGAATGTAGAGGTGCTCTCCGGTCTGGGCTGTCACGGTGGTGGGATCACAGGGATTTTGCTTATTTGTTTTGAATTGTTTGGTATTTTCTTTTTATTTTCTTCAGTTGGGGGCCTCTTCTGGCTGGGCAGTGCTGCGCATCTTGGAGCCTACCTCCTGGGCTTGCTCAGACCTCAGAGGGATCCCTGAGGGCATTTCTTTTTTTTTTATGGTTTTTTTTTTTCTGTTTTTTTGTGGGGCTTTTGTTGTTCTTCTTTTTTTAATTTGTTTTGTTTTGTTTTTCCCTTTTTGTCTTTCTTCATTACTCAGTTCCTCATCTCTCTATACATTCCTTCTCTTTCTGTTCCATGAATACCTGGTGCTGAATACTTCTACGCCTTCTAGCCAGGCTGTACTGCAACAGATGAGAACAACTTCCCCAGACCTCATAGCTGCACGAGTGGGATCACTGGGAGCATTGCTGTTCTTTTTCATTTCTAATTTTTATTTGTTCATTCTTTTCTTTTTCTTCTTCTTCTTCTCCTTTGTGTTTTTCTTCATTTCATAGTCTTTCATCTCTCCACTCCTACAGCAAGCTCCCCCTAGCACTCTTTTATGTTTGTTTGTATGTTTTTGGCTCTTGTTCCTCTCTCCTCTCTCCCATATCCATCTTAGCTCCACACTTAACAATCTCCCCCTACCTCCCGCCTACCTGCACCATGCGCTTAACATCACACCACCAAGCAGCACAGGCACGGCGTACTGGAACCTGCCCTAAACTGATTATCGACCCACCCTGGTGGCTGTAGTAAGTGCCACAAACAACCCATCCCAGTAAGTCCTCTTCAGCTAGACCTGTCCTGCTGTACCATATCTGAGCTACTGACCCTTCCAGTTGGAGAAAGAGGTGAAAAGTATCCTGCCTACAGATGAGCAAACAACAAAGAACAAACAACCCGCCTGCTCAGACATAGCCAAACAAACAAACAAAAAAAGTATGAAACAAATAAATCTACAATCAACAAATGAGAAAAATAACTACTGGATGCCACGAAGAGAGCAGACAATATCAAAACATTTAACATTTACAAAAACAGGGCAGGATGGTTCCAGTAGGTGTCCAAAATAAAACACCAGATGACGTTCAAGTGGAAGAAAATGCACTAAAACCACCTGATAGAGAAGTTAAATATCTAATACTCACAACTATCCAAGAGTTGAAGCAAATAGCATATAAAAATATGGAAAAAATAGACAAATATATGGAAAATACAGACAAAAATTGGAAGAACTGAGGAGAGTAATGCAGGAACAAAACACCAGAATAATTTCACAACTAGAAATTATACGAAAACAATAATTAGAAATCCAAAAGATAAACAACAAGATTTCAGAAATGAACGCTGTCTTAGAAGGACTGAGGAGGAGATTTTAAATGGTGGAAGACAGGATCAGTGGAATTGAAGACAAACACTTGGATACAACACTGTTTGAGGAGAACTCAGAAAAATGAACAAAGAAAAATGAAGACACACTGAGTGTTATGTGGAATACACTCAAAAACAAAAATTTTCGAGTCATTGGAGTTCCAGAAGAGGGGGAGAAAATAGGAAACACAGAGAGGATCATTGAAGAACTGATGACAGAAAACGTCCCAATATCATGAAATATTAAAAGATGGCCATCCAAGAAGCTCAAAGAACCCTATATAGGATAGACCCCAAAAGAAAAGCATCAAGGCATATCATAATCACACTTGCCAAAACCAAAGAGAAACAAAGAATTCTGAGAGCAGCTCGTGAAAAACAAGAAGTCATATACAAGGGAGAAAGAATAAGACTAAGCTCAGATTTTTTGGCAAAAACCATGCAGACAAGAAGGCAATGGGATGACATATATAAAACCTTGAAAGAAAAAAAATTGCCAGCCAAGAATAATATATCCTGAAAAACTGTCTTTCAAATATGATGGTGAAATTAGGACATTTCCAGATAAACAGAAATTAAGGGAATCTATAAACACAAACCAAACTTACAATAATTATTAAAGGGAGTCCTTCGATCTGGGAACAAACAACTTCAGCTCACAGGCTGATTCTAGGATATAAGATCGTACCAGCCAGATACCAGTCTAGGAAATGAACTCTCAAGGACTATACAAAACCAAAAGAAATACAGCAGGGAATCAGAGCAGTTAATCAGTACATGACAACAACATCAGAACAATAAAATAGAGAATAAATGGTGTAGGTATAGAACCTTCTAACAGAGTGGAAGACAAGGCGATACCAAGTAATAACAGCCTCCTTCAAACTTAGAAAGATAGGGTAAATTTCATGGTAACCAAAAAGAAAGTTCACAAATATAATCATAAAACTAAAGAAGAAAAACATAAAGCCTCAGCAAAAACAAAACCTACAAAAATGAAAGAAATGAAAAAAAAATCCAAAAACAAAAGTAACTCAGCACAGGAGAGTAAGAAGAAAAAACAAAAAGTCAACACCACAAAAAAAGCACTACAAAATGACAGCAACAAACTCACATTTATCAATAATTACACTGAATGTAAATGGACACAATACACCCAAAAAGAGACGGACAGTGACGGAATGGATAAGAAAACAGAATTCATCAATATACTATCTACAAGAGACACACCTTAGAAACAAAGACTTGAATTTATTAAAAGTCAAAGGATGGAAAAAAATATATCAAGCTAACAACTACCAAAAAAGAGTAGGAGTGGCAATACTAATCTCAGATGAAATAGACTTTAAAACAAAATCCAACACAAAAGACAAAGAAGGACACTACATAATGATTAAGAGGACGATCCATCATGAAGACATAACCATAATAAACATCTATGCACCCAATGGCAGGGCGCCAAAATACATAAAACAAACTGTAACAACACTTAAAAGAGAAATTAACAGTTCCACAATAATAGTAGGAGACTTCAACACACCACTCTCAGTACAGCACAGAACAACTAAAAATAAACTCAGCAAAGATACAAAAGACCTAAAGGGCACAATCAGCCAACTTGACCTCATAAACATATGTAGAACACTCTATCCAACAGCTACAAAGTACACGTTCTTTTCCAATGAACATGGAAAATTCTCCAGAATAGACCACATCTTAGGCCACAGAACAATCCTCAATAAGATCCAAAACGTTGAGATAATTCAAAGTATCTTCTCTGACCACAATGCCATCAAGGTAGAAATTAACAATTGAAAGAGCAAGGAAAAAAACCAATTACATGTAAACTGAATAATACCCTGCTTACACATCAGTGGGTAATAGAAGAAATCAGAGATGGAATTAAAAAATTCCTACAATCAAATGAGAATGAAAACACATCATACCAATACCTTTGGGACATAGCAAAGGCAATCCTCAGAGGACAATTTACAGCAATTGATGTACATATCAAAAAAGAAGAAAGGGACAAAATCAAAACAATAACCACACAACTCAAACAAATAGAAAGAGAACAGCAATAAAAGCCCACAGCCACTGGAAGAAAGGAAATAATGAAGATCAGAGCAGAAATAAGTGAAATAGAGAAAGAAAAACAATAGAAAGAATCAACAAAACCAAAAGTTGGTTCTTTGAAAGAATCAACAAAAATCGACAAACCACTGGCCATACTGACAAAAGAAAAACAGGAGAGGATGCAAATAAGAAATGAAATGGGCTCCATTAAAGCAAAACCAACTGAAAAAAAGGATCATAAGAGAACATTATGAAAAACCGTACTCCAACAAATTTGAAAACCTAGAGGAAATGGATAAATTTCTAGAATCACACTACCTACCCAAACTACAACAAAGTGATGTTGAAAATCTGAACAAAACTATAAAAAGAGAAGAGATTGAAAAGGTAATTAAAAAAAAAAACTCCCAACAAAAAAAAGCCCTGGCCCAGATGGCTTCACTGGAGAATTCTGCAAAATATTAACAGAAGATCTTGTACCAGTAGTACTCAAGGTATTTCGGAGCATAGAAAAGGAAGCAACACTTCCTAATTTATTCTATGAAGCCAGCATAATGCTGATACCAAAACCAGGCAAAGACACCACAAAAAAAATAAAATTACAGACCACTATTTCTCATGAATATAGATACAAAAATTTTCAATAAAATCCTAGCCAATAGAATTCAGCATTATATCCAAAAAAAATACACCATGACCAAGTAGGATCCATAACAGGTAACCAAGGAAGGTTCAACATTAGAAAATCAATGTAATCCACCACATAAATAAAAGGAAAGAATCACATGATCATCTCAAATGACGCAGAAAAGGCATTCGACAAAGTCCAACACCCATTCCTGATAAAATCTCTAAATAAAATACATATAGAAGGGAAATTTCTCAAAATAATAAAGGGCATCTATGCAAAACCAACCGCCAACATCATTCTTAATGGAGAGAGGCGGAAACCATTCTCCCTGAGAACAGGAAAAAGACAAGAATGCCCTTTAACCCCACTCTTATTTGACGTTGTGCTGGAAGTTCTAGCTAGAGCAATAAGGGAAGAAAAAGAAAAAAAGGGCAATCAAATTGATAATGAAGAAGTTAAACTGTCCCTGTTTGCAGATGATATGATATTATACATAGAAAACCCTAAAGACTCCACGAGAAATCTACTGGAACTAATAGAAAGATTCAGCAGAGTAGCAGGATGCAAGATAAACATACAAAAA
>NW_004444006.1:183174-198182 GCF_000243295.1 Trichechus manatus latirostris | reverse complement strand
TGGAGAAGTATTTAGAACAAAATTCTAACTTACAAAAAAGGACCAGATTTACTGGCCTAAAGGAGACTGGAGAAACCCTGAGGGTATGGCCGCCAGACACCCTTTTAGCTCAGTGGTGAAGTCGCTTCTGAGGTTCACCATTCAGTCGGGGAGTGGACAGCCCCATAAAACCAAATGGGACTAATGAGGCACAGCAGTCCTGGGACAAGGACTAGAAGGCAGAAGGGGACAGGAAAGCCGGCGATAGGAAACCTAAGTTTGAGTAAGGTTAGTGTTGATGTGTTGTGAGGTTGTTAACTATTGTCATAAGGCAACATGTGTACTGTTTAATGAGAAACTGTTTTGTTCTGTAAACATTCATCTAAAGTGAGAATAGCAGCACAATTGGAATAGCGTAGTTGATGTCACCGAACTGTGCATGTAAAAATTTTTGAAATGGTGTATCTTTGGCTATGTATATTTTCACCAAAAAAAAAAAAAGGTCGAGAAGGGAGAAGGTTGACATGTCGTGGGGTTGTTAACTAATGTCATAAAACAATATGTGTAGTACTGTTTCATGAGAAGCTATTTGTTTTGTAAACCTTCACCTGCATTACAATTAAAAAAATAAGAATATTATACCTAGCAAAACTTTCTTTCAAGTATGAGGGTGAAATTAAAACATTCCCAGCAAGCAGAAGCTGAGAGAGTTCATATCCCCCATACCAGCCATATATAAAATACTAACAGTAGTCCTTCAGATGGGAAGAAAAAACACACTAGAAAGTAATTAAAAGCCATACATAAAACAAATGATGTTTACTAAACATAATTTTATGGGCAAGTACTAGACATAATGTATTCATGCTTAATAATTCTAATTTTTTGTCCTTCATGCTATTTAACCATAAATATATAAAAATCAAGGATACAATTATAATAAATCTTATATGAAATATAAAGATGTAATAGGTGATAACAAAAAAAATAGGGGGGAGGAATTTCATAATTATGGAATTTCTTGTATGTTACTGAAGACATGTTGTTGTCAGTTTATCCTAGACGTTATAACGCAAGACTTCATGAGTGATATTCATACTAACCACTAAGATAATATCTAAAAAAAAATACACAAAAGGAACGGAGAAGGAAGCCAAAATGGCTCACTATAGTAAATCAACAAAACACAAAAGCAGGTAGTATTAAAGGAAAAAGACAAAGACCTGAGACACAGAAAAAACAAATCACAAAATCACAGAAGTATTTTCTTATTGTTAATTACAGTGATAGCAGATAGACTGAATGCTGCAATCTAAAGACAGAGAGTGGCAAAACTTATTAATATTAAAATAATCAAACTATATGCTCTTTACAATATTTACAATATTTGACTCCAAATATTTTCCGATTTTTGTTTTGATTTCTTTCTTAACCACTAGACTGCTTAATTTCCACATATTCGTGTATTTTCCTCTCTTCTTTCTGTTTTTAATTTTTTATTGTACTAATCCTGGTTATAGAAGATACTTTGTATCATTTCAATCTTTTTTAATTTTATTAAGACTAGCTCTGTGACCTAACGTGTGGTCTATCCTGGAAAATGATCCTTGTGTACTAGAGAAGAATATGTATTGTGCGTGTGTTGGGTGGGGTTGTCTACCGTTTCCTTATTGTTCTTCATTCTAGATGTTCTGTCCATTATTGAAAATGGTGTATTGAAGTCTCTAACGATTACTGTAGAGCTGTCTACTTCTCCCTTTAATTCTGCCAGTGTTCTTATATTTTGGGAGTCTGATGTTACATGCATACACATTTATAATTGTATCCTTTTTATGAATTGACCTTTATCATTATATAATGTCATTCTTTGTCTTTTATAACAGATTTTGACTTAAAGCCTATATTGAATGATATTAAAATTGACATCCCATCTCTCTTTTGATTATTCATTGTATGGAACATACTTTTTAATCATTTCACTTTCAATCTATTTGTAACATTGGGCTTTAGATGTGTCTCTTTTAAACAGCATATAGTGAGATCATGTTTTGTTTTGTTTTTTAAACACATTGTGCCACTCTCTGTCTTTTGATTATAGTATCTAGTACATTTACATTCACTGTAGTTACAGACAAGGAAGGACTTACTTCTGACATTTTGTTCTTTTCTTAACGTATCCTCTGTATTCTTCTTCTGTTATTTTGTATAGTAATACCAAATTTGTGTTTAGTTGAGTTTTTTGTAGTGAACTAATTTTATTCCTTTCTCATTTCTTCTTTTATGTATTTTTAAAGATACTTTCTTTATGGTTACAATGGGTATTAAATTTAAAACTTACATGTATAACAACTTGGATTAAATTGATACCAATTTAAATTCACTAGCATGCAAAAAATCTCCCCCATTCATGTTTTTTTTTTTATCAAGAATTACATGTTTATCACCAAGACTAGAAGTTGGTTCTTTTAGAAGATCAATAAAATTGACAAATCATTAGCCAAATTGATAAAGGAAAAAAAAAGAGAAGATGGAAATAACCAAAATAATAAATAAAGTTGGTGTCATTAAAACAGATCCAACTAAAATAAAGAATACCATAAGAGTATTATGAAAAATTATACTCCAAAAAATTTAGAAAATTAGAAGAAATCAGCAAATTTCTGGAAAAACACTACTACCTAAACTAACACAAATAGTGGTAGAAAATCTAAATAGATCCCTAATAAAAGACGAGATTGAAGATGTCATCAAAAACAGCTAACAAAATAAATAAATAAATAAAGCCCCAGTCATGATGGCTTCACTGGGGAATTCTACCAAACATTCAGAGACAAGTCTACAAGATTCTACTCAAACTCTTCCAGAACAAAAAAAGGAAGGATACTCCCTAATTAATTCTATGAAGCCAGCATAATCCTGATACCAAAGCCGGGAAAAGATATAATAGAAAAAGAAAATTACAGACCAATATCCCTCATGAATATAGATGCAAAAATTCTAGCTAACATAATTCAACAACATATCAAAAAAAAATACATGATGATAAGGTGAGATTCATACCAGGAATGTTAAGGTGGTTCAACTTTAGAAAATCAGTCAATCTAATTCATGGCATAAATTAAAAAAAGGAAAAGAACCACATTATCATTTCAGTTGATGCAAAAAAGGCATTTGATAAATCCAACACCCTTTCCTGATAAAAACTCTTGACAACATAGGAATAGGAGGCAAATTCCTTACCATGATTAAGGGTACATATACACAACAAACAACCAATATTATTCTCAATGGAGAAAAACTGACAGCCTTTCCCTTGAAAATGGGAATGAGACAAGGATGTCCATTATAACCACTCTTTTTCAATACTGCCAGAGCAATAAGCCAAGAAAGGAAAATAAAGGGTGTACAAATTGGAAAGGAAGAAGTAAAATGATCTATTTGCAGATGACATGATCCTATGCATAGAAAAAGCCAGATATTCCACAAGAAAAAATAGTGGATCTCATAGGAAAATTCACCAAAGTGGCAGAATACAAGATCAACACATAAAAATCCATCTGGTTCCAGACCCATAACAAGAGAAGAGACTGAAAATGTAATAAAAAACACCCCCAACAACAAAAAAACCCTGGCCCTGATGGCTTCACTGGAAAACTCTACCAAACATTTAAAGAAGAGTTTCTACCAGAACTACTCAACCTATATCAGAACATAGAAAAGGAAGCAACACTTCCGAATTAATTCTATGAAGCCAGTATAACCCTGATATGAAAACCAGGCAAAGACGTCACAAAAAAAAAGAAAATTACAGACCAATATCTGTCTTGAATACAGATGCAAAAATTTCCAACAAAATTCTAGTCAATAAAATTCAACATCATATCAAAAAAATAATACACCACGACGAAGTAGGATTCATACCAAGTACGCAAAGATGGTTCAACACTAGAAAATCAATCAACGTAATCCACCACATAAATTAAAGGAAAGAAAAAATCACATGATCATCTTAATTGACCCAGAAAAGGCATTCAATAAAGTCCAACACCCATTCCTGATAAAAGCTCTCAATAAAATAGGTATACATGGGAAATTTCTCAACATAATAAAGGGCATCTATGCAAAACCAACAGCCAACATCATTCTTAATGGAGAGAGGCTGAAAACATTCCCCTTGAGAACAGGAACAAGACAAAGATGCCCTTTACCTCCACTCCTATTTAACACTGTGCTGGAAGTCTTAGCTAGAGCAATAAGACAAGAAAAAGAATTAAAGTGTATACAAATTGGTAATGAAGAAGTTAAACTCTCCCTGTTTGCAGATGATATGATATTACACATAGAAAACCCTAAAGACTCCACGAGAAAACTACTGGAACTAGTAGAAAGATCCAGCAGAGTGGCAGGATACAAGATAAACATACGAAAATCAGTTAGATTCCTATACACCAATACAGAGAACTATGAAAAGGAAATCAGAAAAATTATACCATTTATAATAGCCCCTAAAAAAATAAAATATTTAGGAATAAATCTGACCAGGGATGAAAAAGACCTATACAAAGAAAACTACAAAACACTACTGCAAGAAACCCAAAGGGATCTACACAAATGGAAAAACATACCATACTCCTGGATAGGTAGACTCAACATTCTGAAAATGTCAATTCTACCCAAAGCAATCTACAAATACAATGCAATCCCAATCCAAATACCAGTAACATTCTTTACAGAGGTGGAAAAACTAATCATTAACTTTATATGGAAAGGGAAGAAACCCTGGATAAATAAAGCACTATTGAAGAAGAATAAAGTAGGAGGACATGCACTACCTGACCTTAGAAACTACTATACAGTTAAGTTAGTCAAAACTACATGGTACTGGTATACATTGACCAATGGAACATAATTATGAACCCAGATGTAAATCCAACCACTTATGGTCACCTGGTCTTCAACAAGGTACCAAAGTCCATCAAAAGGGGAAAAGACAGTCTTTTTAATAAATGATGCTGTCAAAACTGGATTTCCATTAGCAAAAAAATGAAACAGGACCCATACCTCACACCATACATAAAAACTAATTCCAAATCGATCAAAGACCTAAATATAAAGCCCAAAACTATAAAGTTCATAGAAGAAAACATAGGATCAACACTAGAGGCCATAATACATGGCATTAACAGGATACAAACCATAACCAACAACACACAAACTCCAGGAGATAAGCTAGATAACTGGGATATTCTAAAAATTAAACACTTTTACTCATCAAAAGACTTCACCAAAAGTCTAAAAATAGAACCTACAGCCTGGGAAAAAAATTTTGGACAGTACAAGTCAGAAAATGTCTAATCTCTAAAATCTACAGGAAAATCCAACACCTCTACAACAAAAAGACAATCCAATTTAAAAAATCTGCAGAAGAAATGAACAGACACTTCATCAAAGAAGACATTCAAGTGGCCAACAGACACATGAGGAAATGCTCACGTTCAGTAGGCATTAGAGAAATTCAAATTAAAACCCCAATGAGACACCATCTCACCCCGACATTACTGGTACGAATCAAAAACACTGGAAGTAACAAATGTTGGAGAGGTTGCGGGGATCTGGGAAACCTTACACACTGCTGGTGGGAATGCAAAATGATACAACCATTTTGGAAAATGATATGGTGCTTTCTTAGAAAGCTAGAAATAGAAATACCATACTATCCAGCAATCCCACTCCTAAGAATATATCCTAGAGAAACAAGAGCCATCACACTAATAGACATATGCACACCCATGTTCATTGGAGCATTGTTCATGATAGCAAAAAGATGGAAACAACCTAAATGCCCATCAACAGATGAATGGATAAACAAACTATGGTACGTACACACAATAGAGTATTAAGCAGCGATAAACAACAATGATGAATCTGTGAAGCATCTCATAACATGGATGAAACTAGAGGACATTACCCTGAGTTAAATGAACCAATCACAAAAGGACAAATATTGTTTGAGACTTCTGTAAAAACTCATGAAAAAGTTCACACACAAAAAGTAACAATCTTTGTTGGTTTTGAGGGATGGGAGGGGTGGAGGGGTTAAATAGTAAATAGACAATAGATAAATGGTAACTTTGGTAAAGGATAAGACAGTACACAATACTGGGGAAGCCAGCACAACTTGTCCAAGGAAAGATCATGGAAGTTCCATACACACATCCAAACTGCCTGAGGGACTGAATTGCTGGGGGAGGGCTGTGGGTACCATGGTCTTGGGGAAATTCTAACTCAATTGGCACAACACAGTTTATAAGGAAAATGTTCTACCTTCTTGGTGAGTAGCGTCTGAGATGTTAAAAGCCTGTGAACAGCCATCTAAGATACTCCACTGGTCCACCCTTCAGGAGTAATGGAGAATGAAGACAACAAGATACTAAGAAAAGATTCATTCAAATGACTAATGGACCATAACTACCACGGCCTCTACCAGACTGAGTCCAATACAAGTAGATGGTGCCCGGCTACCACTGCTGACTGCTCTGACCGGGATCACAACAGAGGGTCCTATACAGAGCTGGAGAAAAAGGTAGAACAAAATTTTAACTCACAAAAAAAGATTAAATTTACTGGCCTGACAGAGACTGGAGAAACTCCAAGAGCATGGCCCCCAGACATCGTTTTGGCTCAGTAATGAAGTCACTCCCGAGGTTCAACGTGCAGCCAAAGATTAGATAGCCGCATAAAACAAAACGAGACTAATGGGGCACAACAGCCCAGGGACAAGGACTAGAAGGCAGGAGGGGATAGGAAAGCTGGTAATAGGGAACCCAAGGCTGAGAAGGGACAGTGTTGACGTGTTGTGGGGTTGTTAACCATTGTCATAAAATAATATGTGTACTAACTGTTTAATGAGAAAGTATTTGTTCTATAAACCTTCATCTACAGTGCAATAAAAAGAAAAAGAAAAAAATCCGCCTGGTTCCTTTACACTAACAAGGAGAACTCCAAAAAAGAAATCTAGAAACAACAGTATTTTTATAGGAACATCAAGAGGATAAAATACCTAAGAATAAACCTAACCAGGGAAGTAAAAGACCTATACAGTGAAAACTATAAAATGCTTCTGCAAGAAACTTAAAGAGAACTACATAAGTGGAAGAAAATTCCATGTTGTCAGATTGGAAGACTTAACATTGTGAATATGTCAATACTACCCAAAGCATTCTATAGATATAATGCACATCCTGATCCAAATTCCAACAACATTCTTTAATGAAATGGAAAAACTAATCACTAACTTTATATTGAAAGGAAAGAGTCCCTGAATAGCCAAAGAAATACTGAAGAAGAACAAAATAAAGGGCCTTACAGTTCCCTATCTAAAGACATACTATATAGCCACAGCCTGGTATGTGTTCAATGACAGACACATAGACCAACGGAGTAGAATTGAGAACCCAGAAGTAAATCCATCCGTCTATGGGTAGCTAATTGTCAACAATGAAACAAGGGGTCAAAGTCCATTCAATCGGGAAGAAAGAGCCTCTGTAACAAATGGTGCTGGCAAAATTGGGTATCTATTATCAGAAAAATGAAACAGGATCCATACCTAACAACATACACAAAAATTAACTCACAGTGATTAAAGACTTAAATGTTAAAGGTAAAATTATAAAGTTCCCAGAAGATAACATAAGGACAAATTCATGGGACCTTTTTTTTTCTCATAAATAGACTAGCACACAACTACAAACGCATGAGCAACAGAAGATAAATTAGAAAATTGAGATCTCTTAAAAATGAAATACTTATGTTCATCAAAAATCTTTTATCAAAAGAATAAAAAGAGAAATCTACAGACTGGGAAAAACTCTTTGGGAACATCATGTCTGATAAGGGTCTAATCTCTAAAATATATAGAAAACTTCGACAACTCAACAACAAAAATACAAATAATCCAAAAGTGGACATTCAGGCGGGCAACAAACACATGAAAATATGTTCTCAATCATCAGCCATTAGAGAGATACAAATCAAAACTACAATGAGATACCTTCTCACCACTGCAAAAATGGTACTGATCACAAAAACAGAAAACAACGAATGCTGGTGAGGTTGTGGGGAGATTGGAATTCTTATACACTGTTGGTGAGATTATAAAATGGTACAACCACAATGGAAAATGGTATGGTGCTTCCTCAAAAAGCAAGCAACACTAATGCCTTATGATCCAGAAATCTTGCTCCTAGTATATACACTAGGTATGTAATAACAGTGAAATGAATAGACATATGTACACCTAAGTTTATTGCAGCATTATTCACAATAGCAAAAAGATGGAAACAACCTAAGTGTCCATCAATGGAGAAATGGATGAACAAATTGTGGTTACATACAATGGGATACTATGCAACTATAAAGAATAGTGATTAGTTCTATAAACATTTTATAACATGGATGAATCAGGAGGAGATTTTGCTGAGTGAAATAAATCAATCACAAAAAGACAAATATTGTATGGCCTCACTTCTAGAAAGAGACAATAATAGGTATATATACAGAAACCGACGTTCTTTGGTGGTTATCAGGGACGGGAGGGGGAAGGAGAAATCAGTTTCTAGATTGTAGACACTTTTTACTTTTGGTGATGGGAAATACCCAATATGGATGAAATTTTCACTACTTGACCAAGGTAAATGATGACACTAAGAAGTACTCAAGAATAAGGGACAAATTAGGTAAATGCTATTGTTGTTCTTAGGTGCATAGTTATCTAGCGCTGCTATAACAGAAATACCACAAGTGGATGGGTTTAACAAAGAGAAATTTATTCTTTCACAGTTTAGGAGGTTAGAAGTCTAAATTAAGGATGCTAGCTCTAGGGGAAGGCTTTGTCTGTCTTTTCTAGGGGAAGATCTTTGTTCTCAATCTTCTCCTGGTGTAGGAGCTTCTCAACGCAGGAACCTCGAGTCCAAATGATGTGCTCTGCTCCTAATGCTGCTTTCTTTGTGGTATGAGGTACCCCTGTCTCTCTGCTCGATTCTCTCTTTTATATCTCAAAAGAGATTGAAGATACAACGTAATCTTCTGGACTGAGTCCAGCCTCATTAACATAACTGCCTCTAATCCTGCCTCATTAATATCATAGAGATAAGCTTTACAACACACAGGAAAATCACATCAGATGACAAAATTGTGGACAATCACACAATATTGGGAATTATGGCATAGCCAAGTTGACACACATTTTGGGGGGACACAATTCAATCCATAATAGGTGCCATTGAGTCCGTTCCAACTCATAAGAACCCTATGTACAACAGAATGAAACAATGCCTAGGTAAACCAGAATGGAAATAATGAGAACGCTGACACATTGTGAAAAATGTGTCTAATATCACTGAACAATTTGTATAGAAATTGTTAAATGGGAACATTATTTGCTGTGTAAATTTTCACCAAAAACACAATATTGCAAAAAAAAAAAAATACATCTTTATACATCAAGTGCCCTGCAAGATACATTTACAATTATTTTTATGCATTTGTCATCGTGATGTATGCAAGACATACCACTAGAATCAACTTAAAGTTGCCCATGAAATTACCTTTAATCGAGTTTTTTTTTTTCTATGTACAGCTTCAAATTATTGTCTAGTTTCTCTTTTCCTCTCTGAAGGACTTCCTTTAGTATTTATTGGCAGGCCTGGTGGTTACAAAAACTGTGCTTTAGTTTATTGGAGAATGTCTTAATTTAACTATTCTTAAAGGACAGTTTTGCTGCATTTAAGATTTTTAGTCGACATTTCTTTTTTCCCAACACTTCATTTATTTATTTTCTCTTTATTGTGCTTTTAATGAAAGTTTGCACAGCAATTTAGGTTCCCATTTAACAATTTATATACATATTGTTCAGTGACATTGATTACATTTTCCACATTGTGTCAACATTCTCATTATTTTCATCTGGTTGTTCTGTTTCCATTAACCAGAGAATCAGAACTAACAATTACAATGTTAGTTTAATGGTTTGAGTCCAAATCTTTAGACTTCAAGCTTTTACCTTTAATGAGAGGTCTTGGTAGGAAGGCTAATGCATGGCTTATACTCTGTGCAGGCTCCTTGTAACCAGTTTCCAAGGATGGCAGCAGGGGGCAGAGCCTCAGCAGACTCTCTGCCTTCTCTCGGTGAGTGAGAAAATATTTAGGTTTTATATGTGAATTTATCACCTTGGCTCCACATGATAAGGGCCAGTGTGACGTCGAAGATTAGTATGTTATGTATTTTCTCCAGGGTTAGAGATTAGCCAAATTATGCAACTTTTCTTCAAGGTTAGATATTAGGTTGGTTGTTCAGACTTATGTCTCAAGGATTGTTTACAAAGATTTGCTATGTTGTGTCTTCTTTTATCATAGCATGTCAGGTCAAAGTCAACTTAACTTAAAGGTTGTTTACCACTTTTTTTTTCCACATACTACCATTTTTCTTTGTCTATGTTCAAAAATTCTCTAAATAACTTTTTTACTACTTACAGGTTTCTAATGACTTGTAGTAAAAGTCAGAGAGCCTCACAGAGGTAGACATATTTGGATTTCTATGTCAATATAATGACATGGATATTTTGGAAAGCATAATAGTGACTTATATCTTATGGAATTTGAGATCATTATAGAAACATACAGAACAATCCACCCCTTGATCTTAAATCACATTTTACATTTCAAATCTTAGCACACAATTTTTTGTAGCAAGTATTAACATAAGTATTTCCAGTTCAGTTGGTATGATAAAAAACAAAAGCTTCTTTTATGTGGCTTAAAATCCAATTCCCAAAATTCAAAAAGCTTAACTTATTTAACCATCCAAACAAACTTCCTTGATAAATATTTGTCTAAAAAACAAAAACAAAAACCAAACCCGTTGCCATAGAGTCAATTCCAACTCATAGAGAACCTATAGAATGGAGTAGAACTGTCCCATAGGGTTTCCAAGGAGTGGCTGGTGGATTCAAACTTTTGACCCTTTGGTTAGCAGCCCAAGATCTCAACCACTGTTTCACCAGGGCTCCAAATTTTGTCCAGGTAAAAATAATTTTTATTACACTTTGGGGGTACAAGCATTAGTGGCATGTTTTAAGGCATGTTTAAATGCCATAAATATTGTGTTTAAGACTTTCCTTATTTTTGAAAATTTATCTTTTGGTCTTTATTTACTTTTTGGATCACAGATTGTATATGCTTCACATCCTACTTGAAATAGTTGTCACCTGGTCATGTTTATCCAGGGGTGATTTTTCATCAATCAGAAATATTTGGTTTGGTTAGATGATATATTTCATAAGTAATTCTTATTTTTTTCCTGTATTTATTGAGAAGAGTATATATTGTCTCCAATAGTAATATTAAGAATATTAATTAATTTAATGCAACTTTGAAGTGAAAATTTTTCATTATTGCCATTTGTTCAATAAGTTAGATTTGTCAGAATTTGGGAGCATGCTATAAAGTTCCACTTTCCCAAATTATAGACAACTGGTTGTTTAGGCACTGAAATCATAATCATAAGAACTTGAACATCCAGAACATTAATGTTGTCATGATTTATCCAAGTATCATGGTTCCAGTCTATAGTTTATCAATTGGGAAGTGTATGACTTCTATGTACAGAAACAATTGATCAGATCTACACATCATTTTTTTTTAATAAAACCATGTAACGTACAGGTTTTTTTTTTCTTCTTCTTTGGTTATGGGAGTAATACCTGTAATAATTCATTGATTACAGAATTTGAAATGTTTTTACTTCACAAGACCAATTAATACCTAAAAAATTTTTACTGCTGTACCAAGCCCTTTAACTTTGCTAAGGTTAACGGTTCATCCTTTTTATATAGGAAATGACGTGAGTTCTTACTTAGCCTTCTCATTTTCTGCTCAATTTTGTCCGAGTATAATGATGTTATCTACGTAAGACATGAACGTGTCACTATGTGGGTGTGGGAATGTGGTAGAAAATATGTGTAAATCTTCCTCTTGTTATGTAGGATTTTATTTTATGACAGGCATAAGCTCTTTTAATTTATAACAAAGTAGTCATGGCAACGTACACAAGTAAAACCTCACAACATTCATTTAGGACCAGAGTATCAGAATGAACAATTACAATCATAATGTTAGTTAAATGGTTAGAGTCCAAATCTTTAGACTTCAGGTTTTTGTCTTTAACCTTCATTCGCTGATGTGGGATGACTCAAAATGAAAAGTAACAGCAGTAAATATTCATTATTAATCAGAACATGGAATGTACAAAGTATAAGTCAAGTAAAGTTGGAAGTCATCAAAAATGAAAGGGTATACTTGAAGATAAATATTCTAGGTGTTAGTGAACCAAAATGGACTAATATTGGTCATTTTGAATCTGACAATCATATGTTCTACTATGCTGGGAATGACAAGTTGAAGAGGAACGTTATTGCATTATTCATAAAAAGAACATTTCAAGATGTGTCCTGAAATAAAACACTGTCAGTGATAGGTTACTTTCCATATACCTACAATGAATATCAGTCAATGCGATCATTATTCTAATTTACGTAGCAACCACAAATGTCAAAGATGAAGAAATTGAAGATTTTATGAACTGTTGCAGTCTGAAATTGATTGCATGTGCAATTAAGAGGAATTGATAATGATTGGTGATCGGAATGGAAAAGTTGGAAACAAAGAAGAAGGATCTGTGATTGGAAAATAGTACCTAGGCCATAGAAATCACACTGGAGATCACATAATAGATTCTGTAAGACCAATGATTTACTGTTTTAAACAAAAATTTGACAGCTATATACATGGACCTTGCCATGTGGATAACAGGAATCAAATTGACTACATCTATGAAAAAAGTGATGGAGAAGATCAATATCATCAGGCAAGACAAAACCAAGGACCGACTGCAGAACAAACCATCAATTGCTCATATGAAAATTTAAACTGAAATTGAATAAAATCAAAGCAAGTACATGAACTCAAAGTAATACCTGGAATACATCCTGCCAGAATTTAGAAAACATATGAAGAATAGATAGGATGTACTGAACACTAATAAACAAAGACCAGAAGAACTGTGGGAATACATCAAGGGTATCATGAATAAAATGAAAGTTCAGGAAAAAATAAGGAAGATGGAAAATATGGATATGAGAAGACACTCTGAAAATTGCTCTTAAATACCAAATAGCTAAGGCTAATGGAAGCAATGATGAACTAAAAAAGCTGAACAGAAGATTCCAAAGGGCACCTAGAAAAGACAAGGTAAAGTATTAAAATTAAATGTAGATAACCAAAAAGTCTATGATTGACATATCTCAAGCTGAAAAAACTGAAGAGAAAATTCAAGCCTCGAGTTCCATTACAGAAGGTTTCTAAGGGCAATAAAACTGAATGACACAGGAAGCATCAAGAGAAGATGGAATGAACACCGAGTCATTGTAATAAAAAGAATTGATCAATGTTCAATCATTTCAGGAGGCAGCATATGATCAAAAATTGCTCATACTGAAGGAAAAAGTTTAAGCTGCTCTGAAGGCATTGGCAGAAACAAGAATCCAGGAACTGACAGAAGAACAAATGAGATGCTTTAACAAAAAAATGTAATGCTGAACGTGCTTACTCATCTATGCCAAGAAGTTTGGAATTTAGCTGCCTGGCCCACTGACTGAAAAAGATCCATATTCGTGCCCATTTCAGGGTAAGGCAGTGAAACAGAATGTAGAAATTATTGAACAATATCATTAGTATCACATACTAGCACATTATTACTGAACATAATTTTAAAATGACTCTAACTATATGCAAAAGGGAACTGTCAGTAGTTCAAGCCAGATTCAGAAAAGGACGTGGAAGTACTATATTATTGTTGCTGTCAGATGGATCATGGCCAAAAACAGAGAATACAGAAAGATGTTTATCTGTATTTTAACAATGGCTCAAAGACTTTCAACTGTGTAGATCATAATAAATTATAGATAACATTAGGAAGAATGAGAATTTCAGAACACTTAATTGTGATGTTGCAGAATCTGTACGTGTATCAAGAGGTAGTCATTTGAACAGAACAATATGATAGGTGTGGTTCTGGATTGGAAAAGGTGTGTGGTAGGGTTGCATCCTTTCAATTTGCTTATTTAATCTATATGGTGAACAAATAATCTGAGAAGCAGGACTATTATCAGGATGGGCGGAAAACTCATTAACTGCAATATGCAGATGACACAACCTTGCTTGAGAAAAATAAAGATGATTTCATGCACTAACTAATGAAGGTCAATTTTCAGCATTTCTCAAGCAGAAAAAACTGAAGAAAAAAATTCAAGCCCCGAGTTGCAAAATTGAAAGACTTAAAGGGAAAATATTAAACGACATAAGAAACATCAGAAGAAGATGGAAGGAATACACAGAGTCACTGTTCCAAAAAGAATTGCTCAACGTTCAGCCATTTAAGGAAGTAGTACATAAGCAAGAAGAGATGATACTGAAGGAAGAAATCCAAGCTGCATTCAAGGCATTGGCAAAAAACAAGTCTCCAGGAATTAACAGGATACCAATTGAGACATTTGAATATGTTTGAATATAAGTGCATACAGTCGCATAGACGTATATATAGATAGATAGATATGAATACACCTATATACATACATATATACATACCTATACACATACATACCTACATACATACACATACACATGCACATATATATTTGGTTGTTTTTGCTGTTGTTTCAAAATTATATATGCCATAGCAATTACCAACAGTTCCTTTTCTCTTGTGCACGTTTTAGTGATTTCGTTTACCTTCGTCAAGCTGTGTACACTTTACCCTCGTTGGATGTTACCTTTTGATTTGAGTTATTCTTTCTTTTTATTGTACTTCAGGTGAAGGCTCACAGAACAAATAGTTTCTCATGAAACAGTAGTACACATAATGTTTTATGACATTGGTTAACAACCCCACAACATGTCAACCCTCTAACTTCTCAA
>NW_004444006.1:180245-181956 GCF_000243295.1 Trichechus manatus latirostris | reverse complement strand
TACTCCATTGTGTGTATGTACCATAGTTTGTTTATCCATTCATCTGTTGATGGGCATCTAGGTTGTTACCATCGTTTTGCTATTGTGAACAATGCTGCCATGAACATAGGTGTACATATGTCTATTAGAGTGACGACTCATTTCTCTAGTGTCGCAGCGGGACAAGTCTCAACATGTTGTGCAGCATACAGGCCTTTATACTTCCATATTTTAATGGCACATATCCCCACACTCTAGGATATATTCCTAGGAGTGGGATTGCTGGATCGAATGGTATGTCTATTTCTAGCTTTCTGAGGAAGCACCATATCATTTTCCAAAATGGTTGTATCATTTTACATTCCCACCAGCAGTGCATAAGAGTTTTGATCTCCAAGCAGCCCCTCCAACATTTTTTTTATTTCCAGTGTTTTTGATTCGTGCCAGTAATGCCGAGGTGAGATGGTATCTCATTGTGGGTTTAATTTGTATTTCTCTAATGGCTAGTGATCACGAGCTTTTCCTCATGTGTCTGTTGGCCATTTGAATGTCTTCTTTGGTGAAGTGTCTGTTCATTTTCTATGCCCATTTTTTTAATAGGATTATTTGTCTTTTTGTTGTAGAGGTGTTGGATTTTCTTGTAGATTATGGAGATTAGACTTTTGTTTGACCTGTACTGTCCAAAAATTTTTTCCAAGTCTGTCGGTTCTCTTTTTACTCTTTTGGTGAAGTCTTTTAGAGAGCATAGGTGTTTGATTTTTAGAAGATCCCAGTTATCTAGCTTATCTATTAGGGTTTGTGCATTGATGGTTATGGTTTCTATCCTGTTAATCCTGTGTATTAACTCCTGAAGTGTTGGTCCTATTTTTTCTTCTATGAAATTTATACTTTTAGGCTTTATATTCAAGTCTTTGAACCATTTTGAAGTAGCTTTTGTATACGGCATGAGGTATGGGTCCTGTTTCTTTTTTTTGCAGATGGATATCCAGTTTTGCCAGAACCATTTGTTAAAAAGACTGTCTTTTCCCCATCTGATGGACTTTGGGTCCTTGTCGAAGATCAGGTGACCGTAGGTGGATGGATTTAGATCTGGGTTCTCAATTCTGCTCCATTGGTCAATGTTGTACCAGTACCAGGCTGTTTTAACTACTGTAGCTGTATAGTAGGTTCTGAGGTCAGGTAGTGTGAGTCCTCCCACTTTATTCTTCTTCTTCAGTAGTGCTTTACTTATTCGGGGCTTCTTCCCTTTCCATACAAAGTTAGTGATTAGTTTTTCCATCTCTTTGAAGAATGTTGTTGGTATTTGGATCGGGATTGTGTTGTATTTGTAAATTGCTTAGGGTCTAATTGTCATTTTTACCATGTAGAGCCTATGTATCTATAAGTATGGTAAGATTTTCCATTTATGTAGATCCCTTTGGGTTTCATGCAGTAGTGTTTTGTAGTTTAATTTGTATAGGTCTTTTACATCCCTGGTCAGATTTATTACTAATTATTTTATCTTTTTAGGGGCTATTATAAATCGTATTCTTTTCTGATTTCCTTTTCATCGTTCTCCTTGTTAGTGTATAGGAATCCAACTGATTTTTGAATGTTTATCTTGTATCCTGCTACTCTGCTGAATCTTTCTATTAGTTCCACTAGATTTCTCATGGAGTCTTTAGGGTTTTCTATGTATAGTATCATATCATCTGCAAACAGGGACAGTTTAACTTCTTCATTACCAATTTGG
>NW_004444006.1:179221-180145 GCF_000243295.1 Trichechus manatus latirostris | reverse complement strand
CTTTGATTTCTAAGAAATTCACATCTTTGTTTCTAAGGTGTGTCTCTTGTAGATAGCATATTGATGGATCCTGTTTTCTTATCCATTCTGTCACTCTCCGTCTCTTTATGGGTGCATTGAGTCCATTTACGTTCAGTATAAATATTGATAGATGTGAGTTTGTTGCTGTTATTTTGTAGTGCTTTTTTTAGTGATGCCAAAGTTTTCTTTGTTCTTCTTACTCTCTTGTGCTGAGTTACTTTCCTTTGTGGATTTTTTTCATTTCTGTTGTTTTTGCTGAGAGTTTATGTTTATCCTCATTTTTTTCTGAGTATGTTTGTTAACTTTCTTTGTGGTTACGATGAATTTTACCCTTATCTTTCTAAGTTTGAAGCGTTCTACCATTACTTGGTATCGCCTTGCCTTCCTCTCCATTAGAGGGTTCTTTACCCATGCCGTTTATTCCCTCTTTTATTGTTTTGATGTTGTTGTCATTTACTGATTAACTGCTCTGATTCCCTGTTGTCTTTCTTTTGGTTTTGGATAACCCTCAAGAGTTCATTTCTTAGATTTGTATCTGGCTGTTATGATCCTGCATCCTAGAGTTTGCCTCTGAGCTGAAGTTGTTTGTCCTCAGCTCGAAGAACTCCCTTCAATAATTCTTGTAAGTTTAGTTTGACTTTTACATATTCCCTTAATTTCTGTTTGTGTGGAAATGACCTAATTTCACCATAAAATTTGAATGAGAGTTTTGCAGGATATATTTTTCTTGGCTGGCAATTTTTTTCTTTCAAATTTTTATCTATGTCATCCCATTGCCTTCTGGTCTGCACGGTTTCTGCCTTATAATCTGAGCTTAGTCTTATTCTTTCTCCTCTGTATGTGACTTCTTGTTTTTCACGAGCTGCTCTCAGGATTCTTTGTTTGTCTTTGGTTTTGGCGAGT
>NW_004444006.1:161036-178556 GCF_000243295.1 Trichechus manatus latirostris | reverse complement strand
GGGCATTCAGTAGTTATTTTTCTCATTTACTGATAATAGATTTGTTTGTTTCATCCCTTTTTATTTTAATTTGACTATGTCTGAGTAGGTGGTCTGTGTTTTCTTTGTTGTTTGCTCATCTGTGGGCACAATACTTTTCACCTCCTTGTCTAATTAGCAGGGTCAGTCATTCAGATATGGTACGGCAGGGCAGGTCTAGCTGAAGAGGAGTTATTGTGACAGGTTGTCTGTGGCACTTACTACAGTCACCAGGGAGGGTCGGTAATCAGTGCAGGGCAGGTTCCAGTAGGCTGTGCCTGTGCTGTTTGGTGGTGTGATGTTAAATGCACGGTGCAGGTAGGCAGGATGTAGCGGGGAGATTGTTATGTGTGGAGCTAAGATGGATATGGGAGACAGGAGAGAGGAACAGGAGCCAAAAACATACAAACAAACAAAAAAGAATGCTAGGGGAGCTTGCTGTTGGAGTGGAGAGTTGAGAGCCTATGAGAGGGAGAAAAACAGAAAGGGGAAGAGGAAGAAAAGAAAGGAATGAATAAATAAAAATTGGAAAGGTTAAAGAACCACAAAGTCCCCAGGGATCCCACTGGTGCAGCTATGAGGTATGGCGAAGTCACTCACAGGTGTTGCAATACAGCCTGGCTAGAAGGCATAGAGGTATGCAACGCCAGGTATTCAGGGAACAAAAGAGAAGGAAGATATAGAGAGATGAGAAACTGAGTAATGAAGAAAGACAAAAAGGGAAAAGAAAACAAAACAAGTTTAAAAAAAGAGCTAGAAAAGCCCCCCAAAAAAACAGAAAAAAAGCAAGGAAAAAAAGAAATGCCATCAGGGATCCTTCTGCAGGTCTGTGCAAGCTGAGGGGGTCATCTGCTTTCCACGCAGCACCGCCTGGCCAGAAAGGGCTCCCAACTCAAAAAAAGGAAAAGAAAACAAACAAACTACTAAAAAGAAACAAACAAACAAAAGCCCTGGGATCCCACTCGCGAAGAACCCCAGACCGGGAAGCAGCTCCACTCTCGAACGGAGCTCCACACCCTTGCAGGAAGAAGCAAAGATGGTGCACGGAGCCAGGTATTTGCGTGAAAGGACTGGGAGGTGGTGAGAGGTAAGGAAGAAATCAAAAGAAGCAGAAAAAAAGCAACACCAGCAGCCAACAAATGACACTCAGAGAGGCAGCTACTGTGGGCTTTTGGAATCCAAGCAGCCGGTATTTCTCGGACAAGAGACTTTGTCCGCTGGAATCAGAGGGGGCCAAGTGTTGTTGAAGAAGGGTAGGGAGTGTGAAAGCATATATTACAACTTATCAGAGCTCTGCAGCCCCTCAGGAAGAAGCAAAGATGGCGCACGGAGCTAGGTATTTGAGCGAAAGGAGGGGGAGGTGGTGAGAGGTAAGGAAGAAATCAAAAGAAGCGGAAAAAAGCAACACCGGCAGCCAACAAATGGCACTCAGAGAGCTGGCCCGTTCAGGTGTGTGGAATCCAAGTCTCACAGGTGATTGTGGCCGCAGTAAGCAGAGGAGGCCGAGTGGGGATGAAGAAGGGTGGGGGATGGGAAAGCGAATATCGCAAATTACCGGTTGTTTTGTCTCCCGCTGGAAGCTCCGTGAAACTGCTTTCTCGTTCTCTGTTTGCTGGTCTCAGATAGGAGTCCAAGATGGCGGATCCGCGCTGCGTTAGCTGGTAGGGGGACCTCTGCATGAATCTCTCCTCGCTCTCCGTTCTCTGTCAGTTTTCTCACTCCATTTGGTGCCTGGCTGAGTTCTTTAACTCTTCATTTGATGTTTTAGGGTTTCAGGATTCTTGTTTTCTCTGTTCCACTTAGTTTTTCAGATCTTTGCTGTGGAGGGACGGTGTGGTGCTTCTTCCTAGACTGTTATTTTGATGGAAGCCTATTTGAGTTGTTCTTAATAGTAATTATTTCTGAAAAGGTTAAATTACCTTCCTGCATCCAAATTCCATGCTTAAAGTACGTAAGTCAATATCCATCTGATGTGTACGCATACAGGGATACAAATTTCATTAATTTATTTCAAAAATAAATTTCAGTCCCCTTAATTTTTCATCTTAGGCACTGTGGAGACAAAGGTACTACCGTAAAATGAATTTATGGGAGTTCTTAGTGTATTATTCATGTCTATCTTTATGTTCAGAGATTCATGTGTATCTGTATACTTTGAAAATCATAGCTCCATTTTTCCTTATAGTCATTTTTTTCTGAATTATATTTTTCATTTAGACTTTGATTATTTTTCTATTTTTTACATTTTTAAAAGTTGTTTTTTATACAAAGTATATCATCACATTTTATCATTTAACATTAGATTTCAATATTTATTCATACTGCTGTGTACAGTTATAGTTCATTCTTCTTCACTGCTCTATTATATTACATTGTGTGACTATACCATAGTTTATATATCCGTTCTCTTGTCTAAGGGTATTTGGGTATTTGATTGCTGGCTTTATTATTGTGGACAGTATTGCTGTGAATAATCTTGTAGTTGTCTCCAGGTTTTCATACATTTCCAGCAGGAGTGGAATTGCCTTTCTATTTTTACTTCAGTAATATATTCTAGAGTGAATACCTCAGGGTATATCTCGAGGAACAGAAGATGTGGTTACAGACAAGTGTAGTTTTATTGCGCTCTTTATTTATTTATTTTTTTTGTTCTCATAATACTCCATATGAGGCAATGTGCTTAGTCAAATTTCTTTCTTAAATTACTTTCAATTAAAAATGAACTTTGGACTACTTTCAGATGTAGCTGCCAAAGTAAGTTGCTCCAGACTTGTTTCCCCTGGATTTTTTTCCAGAACAGAATCATTCCTTCTGTAGAAATCTTAAGTCTCTCTTATGTACGTACTGGAAAATGTATCACATTCAGGTTTAGAAAAGCAAAATACAAAATTATTTCCTTATCAGACTTGATTGTACTTATCAGAAGTCATATCTCCAAGCACTGTGGTAAGTGATACTGTTATTGTGTGCTGTCGAGTTGATTATAAATAAATCATTATTAATTTAGCTTTTCCTTTAAACATTGAGTTTTGTGTTTGGTTTGTGTATCCAATAGAATTTGATAAGGCTAAGTCATATATTTGAAAGCCTAAAATGCTGAAAAAGATAATTAATATCACACAGATCAAACTGGAATCCAAATTGCCAACCTTCTCCCAGAATTAACTAATTTATGTTTTTCTCAAGTCCTGGAGAGCAGGAACCCTAGGTAATAATAACCAGGTCCATAGCAACGAGACTAACAAATAATATAAAGAAACCTTGGCTGGATCAAGGGAGCATTAGAAGAGGGCAGTCTAGGGGGAAAAGAAGAGAAGGCAAGCCGAGAGAAATTGTGTGTGTGTGTGTGAGAGAGAGAGAGAGAGAGAGAGAAACAGAGAGAAACAGAGAGAAACAGAGAGAGTGAACTGTGGGAGATTCCGGTTTGCTTTTCAACTTCTTGTAAATAGCAAAATAAAATGAATTTCCCAAACAAATAATGCAATGTCATTTTTTTTTGTTATAACCCAAATAAAGCCCCGTATTTGGCAGCATTCCCCACAAATACTGAATGGCACAGTGAGTTGCATAGCTCCTCCAAGATTGTTCCCTCCCTGTATAACTGATTTACTGAGTGGTATGAGAATATGTGCATCTTGGCCACAAAAGGAGAGGGAGAAAGAGCTAATAATAAAGGAAAAATGATTAATTTGATGATTAAAAAATCCTAAACCCATTGCCATTGAGTTGATTCCGACTTATAGTGACCCTACAGGACCGAATAGAACTGTCCCATAGAGTTTCCAAGGAGTGGCTGGTGGATTTGCACTGCCAAACTTTTGGTTAGCAGCTGAGCTCTTAAATTTGATATTAAATTAAAAAAATCCTTATAATCAAAACACACCATTTGGGAGATTCTGGGAATATGGTGGCATGAACAGGTGTGTATTCTTAACCTTCTCTATAAATACAAAAAGAAATACAAAAGATCTATGCTTGTCCCTGTGGAACTCTGAATCAGTGAGCAGCGGACTGCTGCAAGGTCCTGCAGATGATCCCAAGTCAATGATGAGACTCATACAGTAGGAAAATCTCTTCTTCCATGACCCATACCACTCCTACTCTTGGCAGAGCATACTGTTTTCCACTGCAGACTATGGTGATGAAAAGCATAGACTGACAGCTACAGTGGAGTCTGCTCCCCCAGGCAATGCACAGCTTACCTGTGCACAGGAAAGAGCTGACAGTTCCACCTCTGATATTAATAGGGCCGATATGTCTTCTTGTCCATTTGAGTGCAGCTGAAATATAGTCACCACACTCCCAGTCAAACCATGGATTTTCTGAGCAAAGAAAAGAGCCCCAATCTTTAGTTCCAAAAGAGGTGAGCCCTGACAGATTAGAGGAGGAAGCAGTGAACAAGTACTGAAGGGTACATCTGCCAGAGGGTTCTTTATTCAGTGTGGGCTTTCATACCAGTTTGGGAGATGGTAAAAACTGAAAACGTGCTCAGACACTGCCCTCACAGAGCAGGGGAGAAAGCAGTAAACAAAGAATGAAGGCTGCTCCCCTTGGAGAATGGCTTGATTAGTATATATTCTCTTTGGGAACACCTGAAAGAAGGGAACCTTGATGTGGACCTTTCAAAATGGAGGTATCACAGACAGGGAGGGGGAGTGGTAAGCTAAGTCTGAAGGCTCTGTCCATCTAAGAGTTTCTTTCAAAAAGAAGTACTGGAGAGAGACGACCCAAGATGTCAGCTAGATCAGACACTCCATGCCGTCCCCCTACAACAAAGACCAGAGAAACCAAGTGAAACAGATGTAGATCACATTCCTGGAACCCTGACCATTAAAAGAAAAGATGAAGAATTACGTGGAACACCAATTAGGAGAAACTGAATGAAAACAGCAAAGGAGGAGAGTTATGAATTGGAGGTTCCCTGCCAGCTGGTCCATCACAGTGTGGTCATCTTGAGACAATGCAAGCAGCAACTCCTGTTTAGAAGCACAAGAAGTCCACTTCACAGAAATCCCATAATCGTGAGTGTGGTCTGTGAGTTCTGTGTGGCCACAGCAATGTATAATCAAACCCAGCAGAGAAATATAGAGTGCTGTGGGAGAACGTTGGTGTTAGAGTTGGTAAAGATGGTAGAGAAAGGAGACATATCTGACCTCTGCATCATAGGAATCAGCCTTGGGCTGTTGATGTTGGTTCTCCTTCCACCTCGTGTGTTTGGAGGAGGTCAGACACCACCCCAAGTCATTTTTTACAAAATAAAATAAATTTTTTAGAATCAAATGAGAATGAAAAAAATATAGCCATACCTTTGGGACACAGCAAAAGCAGTGCTCAGAGGAAAACGTATAGCAATATATGCACACCCCAAAAAGAAGAAATGTCCAAAATCAATAACTTAACACAAAAACATGAACAAATAGAGAAGTAACCATAATAAAAGTCCACAGTTTCCAGAAGAAAGGAAATAATAAAAATCAGACCAGAAATAAATGAAGTAAAAAATAGAAAAGCAATATAAAGAATCAACAAAACTAGAAGCTGGTTCTTTGAGAAGATCAAAAAATTAACAAACCACTGACCAAATTGACAAAGGAAAAAAATGCGAAGATGCAAGGAACTAAAATAAGAAATGAAAGGGGTGACATTACAACAGAACCAACCAAAGTAGAGAGGATCATAAGAAAATACTATGAAAAATTGTACTCCAGAAAATTTGAAAACTTGGAATAAATGTACAAATTTCTAGAAACACCCTACCTACGTAAACTAACACAAATAGAGGTAGAAAATCTAAATAGACCCATAAAAAGAAGAAATTGAAATGTCATTAAAAAAAGCCCCCCCCCCAAAAAAAAAAGCCTCAGCCCAGATGTCTTCAGTGGAGAATTCCACTAAAAATTCGTAGAATAATTGACAGCAATTCTATTCAAACTATTCCAGTACATAGAAAAAGAAAGAATACTCTCTAATTCATTCTCTGAAGTCAGCATAACCGTGATACAAACACAGGGAAAGGTACTACAAGAAAGAAAATTACAGACCAATACCACTCATGAATAGAGACACAAAAAATCTCAAAAAAAAAGGTAGCCAACCAAAAACAACAGCATATCAAAAAAATAATATATCATGACCAGGTGGGATTTATACCAGGGATGCAAGGGTGGTTCAACATTAGAAAATCAATCAACGTAAATCATCACATAAATAAAACAAAGGAAAAGAATCACATGTTCTCCTCAATCTATGCAGAAAAGGCATTTGATAAAATCCAAAACTTTTTCCTGATAAAAACTGTCAGAAAAGTAGGAATAGAAGGAAAATCCCTCAACATAATTAAGGGTGTATGTGTAAAACAAACAGCCAACATTATCCTCACCAGAAAGAGACTGAAAGCATTCCCCTTGAGAAAGCGTTTGAGAAAAGGATGCCCATAATCATTACACTTATTCAATATTGTACTGAAAGTCCTAGCCAGAGAAATAATGTAAGAAAGAGAAATAAAGTGTATCCAAATTGGTAAGGAAGAAGTAAAACTCCGTATTTGCAGATGACATGATCTTATACATAGAAAATCCAAGAGATTCCACAAGAAAGTTACTAGAACTAAAAGAAGGGTTCAACAAAGTGGCAGAATACAGGACCAACATATAAAATTCAGTTGTATTCTTTTACATTAACAAGGAGAACTCTGAAAAGGAAATCAAGAAAACTATACCATTTACAGTAGCCACTGAGAAGATAAAATACCTTGGAATAAATCTAACCAGGGACTTTGTAAAAGACTCCTACAAGGAAAACTACAAACCACTACTGCAAGAAACCAAAAGAGACCCACATAAATATAAAAAACATCCCAAGCTCATGAATTTGATGACTTAACATTGTGAAAACATCAGTACTACCCAAAGCAATCTATAGGTATAATGCAATCTCAATCCAAATCTCAACAACATTCTTTAAAACCCTCTCATTACCATTGGGTTAACAACATAGCAGCCACTTTTTATGTCTCTGGATCTCATAGGTAGTACCTTATTCTGGTTCTAATGAATATAGCATCAAAGTAAGCCCCTTTTGAAATGCGTGAAGCTCAGCAGACTTGAGTTAGAGACTCATTATTGTGTAAGTTGAGCATTCTATCAGGTTATGCTTCCTGGATGTGTTAGTTTTGGTAACTTTTGTCTTTCTTTTCCTTTATTTCTTCTTTCTGTGAGATGAGATTTGCAAACGTAATTATGGCTTTCCTGTGTTAGGGAGCCCTGTTGGGATTTTTGTTTGTTTGTTTGTTTTTTTCTGTCATGTTTGGAAAACCAGAGGTTCCCTATGTAACCTATTGGAAAGGCACTTATATAGCTCTCATTGGTAAATTGTCACAGATTGATGGCACCACAGTGACACTAGCCTTGTTGGTGTCTTGTATTACCAAATCATATGTCTCAAAATCCATATTACCAACCAAAAATTTAAACACATTTAATCAATAAGCATGCATTCCGATACTGAAAATACATGCCATCAAATAAATAAAAAAGAAAAAAAATGTAGTAATGAAAGGGTTAATGAAATGGAAAAACTAACCTTCAATTTTATATGGAAAGGAAACAGTCCGTGAATGGCCAAAGCAATATTGAAGAAGAAAAACAAAGTATAAGGCCTCACTCTTCCTTGTCTCAGTATTTACTATACAGCCACAATAATCAAAACAGCCTGGTACTGGAAAAATGATAGACATATAAAACAGTTGAACAGAATTGAGAAACTAGAAGCAAATCTATCCTTCCATGGGTAGGTGTCAAAGTCCATTCAATGGGGAAGAAAGAGTCTCTTTAACAAATGGTGTTGGCAAAAACTGGATATCCATTTGCAGAAAAATGAAATAGGATCTATACCTCACACCATACACAAAAACTAACTCAAAATGGATCAAAGACCTAAATGTTAAATTTAAAAGTTCAGGGCCTGTTTCCTTTCCATATAAAGTTGGAGGTTAGTTTTTCCATTTAGTTACTACGTTTTTTTTCTTTTTCTTTTTTTGATGGCATGTATTTTCACTTTTGGAACGCATGCTTACTGATTGAGTGTGCTTAAATTTTTGGTTGGAAGATAACATAGGGACAAAAATAGGGGTCCTCATTTTTTAAATAAATACACAATCAAACACAACTAAAAATGCACGAACAAATAGAAGGTAAACTAGATAACTGGAACCCCCTAAAAATTAAATTCTTATGTTCATCAAAAGAATTTACCAAAAGAGTACAGAGTGAGCCTACACACTGGGAGAATTTTTTGGTAATTATATATCTTACAAGGGTCTAATCTTTAAAATATATAGAAAGCTTCAATAGCAAAAAGACAAAAAATCCAATCAAAAAAATGGGCAAAGGACATGGATAGACACTTCAGCAAAGAGGACATACAGGTGGCTAGCAAACACTTGAAGAGATGCTTGTGATCATTAGCCATTAGAAAGCTGCAAATAAAAGCTACTAGATACAGTCTCACTCTTACAAAAATGACATTGATTAAAAAAACAGAAAACAACAAATGCTGATGAGAATATAGGGAGTCTGGAGCACATAGCCACTGCTGGTGAGTTGTAAAATAGTACAACCACTATGCAAAACAGTATGGCACTTCCTCAAAAAGTTAGACATAGAAATACTTTATGATCCACCAATCCCACACCTAGATATATACCCTAGACATATAAAAACAGTGACAAGAATAGACATATGCACAGCCATGTTCATTGCTCCATTATTCATAAGAACAAAAAGATGGAAACTACCTAAGTGCCCAGCAATGGATGAATGGATAAACAAACTGTGGCACATACATACAATGGAATGCTATGTAACGGTAAATAATAATGAGTCTACAAAATATCTTATAATATGGATGAATCTGATGGACATTATGCTGAGTGAAATACATCAAACACAAAAGGACAAATATCACATTATACCACTTTTATAAAACGTCTACAACACGTATACACACAGAATGCAACGTTCTTTGATGGTTACCAGGGATAGGAGGAGGAGGCAGACAGCGGAAGGGGCAATCACTTACTAAATAGTAGACACTTGTTAATTCTGCTGATGGGAAAGGTAATACACAATATGAGAGAAGTGAGCACAACTTGGTCAAGGTAAATGAAGACACTGAGAGGTACCCAAAAATAAAGGAAACTACGATAAATGCTTTAACATACACTTTTGCAACAATAATAATAACAAGCAAAAGATATGTGAGTGGTTACATAGATAGATATGTATGCTATATGGGTGTGGAAATACCTATGGGAGTACATACTTGTATATATATAGGTATATGTGTGGGTATATATATATATATATATATATATATATACTGTTTGCATGTACTATGTATATATTCATATATACAATAAAGCAAAAAGCGGACATAGTTATGGAAACTTCTTAGATATATCCAAACACCTCATGGGATTGATTTGCTGAGTTTGAAGGCTGTCAGGGATTGAATTGTGTCTCCAAAAATATGTGTATCAATTTGGCTAGACTATGAGTCCCAGTATTGTGTGATTGTCCACCATTTTGTCATCTGATGTGACTTTACTAAGTGTTGTAAATCTTACCTGTATGATGTTAATGAGGTGGGATAGGCAGCAGTTATGTTAATAATGCAGGACTCAATCTACAAGATTGGACTGTGTCTTAAGCCAATCTCTTCTGAGATACGAGAGAGAAGTGAGCAGAGAGACAGGGGACTGCATACCACCAAGAAAGCAGCACTGGGAGCAAAGCGTGTCCTTTGCACCCAGTGTTCCTGAGTGGAGAAGCTCCTATCCTAGGGGAAGATTGATGAGAAAGACCTTCCTACAGATCAGCCAGAGAGAGAAAGCCCTCCCCTGGAGCTGATGCCCTGAATATGGACTTCTAGCTTACTAGACTGTGAGAAAATAAATTTCTCTTTGTTAAAGCCATCCACTTGTGGTATTTCTGTTATAGAGGCACTAGATAACTAAGACAAAGGCTCAGGACCATAGTCTCATGGTACAACTAGGTCAATTTGCATAACTTGGTTCATAAAGATAACATTCCACATCCTAGTTTGGTGAGTAGAGTCTAGGATCTTAAAAAATTTTGAGTGGTCATCTAAGATACAACTATTGGTCTTTTCCTGTATGGAGCAAAAAAAAGTGAAGAAAACCAAAGACTCAAGGAAGAAACTAGTTCACAGTATTAATGGCCTACATGAACCACAGTCTCTTCTAGCCTGAAAGGAGAAGAACTAGATGGTGCTCAACTACTACTACAATCATTCTGACCAGGGACACGATAGAAGATCTTTGTTACGATGGGAGAAAAATGTAGAAGAAAACCCAAATTCATAAAAAAATACCAGATGTACTGGACTGATAGACACTGGAAAGAATCACATGACTATCACCCTAAGATACCATTTTAACCTGGAACATAAGCCACTCTCAGAAGTCACATTTCAGCCAAATAATGGATTGGCCTAGAAAGTAAACCATAACACCAATGATGAATGTGCTTCTTTACCCAATCAACTATACGAGAAAAACCGTCAACATTTACCCAAAGGCAAAGATGAGAAGACAAGGAAGGGCAAGGAAACTGGATGGATGGAAATGCAGCAGGCAGGGCAGAAATGGTGAGAGTGCTGACACATTGAGGAGAATGTAAACAATGTCATGGAACAATTTGTGTATAAATTGTTGAATGGGAATCTAATTTGCTGTGTAAACTTTCACCTAAAACAGAATAAAATATTTTTAAAAAAGAAGTGTTGTAGAAAGCACTGAATACATGGGATAATTGAGCAAGCCAAAAACATGTAAAATTCTAAAGTCCTGGATTCCACAAAAATAAGAAGGCCTACAAAGAAAATAGAAACAATATCTCATTCACATGAACAGCATGAAGGAAAAGAAATTGTATCTATGGAAGCCTGCATAATTAACACATTGGAAGAATATAATACAACAATACTAAATAAGCTTAAAGAACTAAATGGAAACAAAGAGACTTGAAGTAAATCAGAATGATACATAAGGGAAACAAAAAATTAAATAAAGAGATAGACACTATAAAAAGAATCAAAACAAATACTGGAACCGAAAAAAAAATAACTGAAATTAGAAACTAATTGAAACTATTGAACAACACATGTGAGTAGAGTGAGGAAAGAATCAGTGAACTAGACGATAAGGTAATCAGAATTGTAGAGGCAGAAGAACAAAAAAGGAGAAGACTCAAGACTCCTGAGCACAGTTTAATGAAATTATGGGACAACATCAAGTGAACCAATATTTGCGTGATGGGAATCCCAGAAGGAGATGAGAGAGAGAAAGAGACAGAATATTTAAATAAATAATGCAAGACGAGTTTCCAAATATGATCAAGAATATAAACATATACATTCAAGAATTTCATCCAACTCCAAGTAGTATAAACCCAAAGAGATTAACACGAAGACACATTACAGTCAAGCTCTCTATAATTAAAGACAAAGAAAGAATCTTAAAAGGAAAAGAGAAAAGCAATTAGTCAAATACACAGATATACCAGTAAGATAGGGCTGATTTCTCCTCAGAAACATTTGAGGTGAGAGGCGTTGGAATGACAACTGAAAATTCTGAAAGAAGAGAACTGCCCACCAAGAACACTATATCCAGTAAAAATGTCCTTCAAGAATGAGGGTGAAGTCAAGACATTTTCAGGTAAAAAAAAAAAAAGCTCAGAGAATTCATAATCACTAGATCTGCTTTACAAGAAATGCAAAAGGAAGTCCTTCAGATTGGAAAGAAAGAACACTAGATGATAACTCAATGACTTTAATAGAAAAAGTCTCCATTAAGAGTAACTGTAGGGACTTACAAGCAACATGGCACTATAGCCAGAAGCACCATACTGTCTCTTCACAGCAAAGATCCAAAAAACTAGGTCAAACAGAGTCACACATCAGTCCTGAAACCCTAAGCATCAAATGAAGAGATAAAAAATTCAGCCAAGCACCCAATGGAATAAGAAACTGACTGAGAACAGAGAGTGAGGAGAGATACATGCAGAGATCCCCTATCAGCTACAGCAGCACACATCTGCCATCATGGACTCCTATAGGAGATTGGCGAACAGGGGGTATGAGAAAGCAGCTTCACGGAGCTTCCAGCAGGAGACAGAACAACCAGTAACCAGTGATATATGCTTCCCCACCCCCTACCCTTCTTCACACTCACTTGGCATCCTCTTCTGCCTGCAACTACAGTCTCTTGGCCGAGAAACACAGGCATCACCCTGGTGTCGCTTGGATACCACCTGCCTGTACTGCCTGTACTGGCCAGCTCCCTGAGTGCCATTTGTTGGCTGCTGGTGTTGCTTTTTTCCACTTCATTAGATTTCTTCCTTACCTCTCACTACCTTCTCCTCCTTTTCCTCAAATACCTGGCTCCATGGCCATCTTTGCTTCTTTCTGGGGGGCTGCAAGGCTCTGCTCAACTGTGGAACTTCTTCCCGGTCTGTGCCGCCACACTGGTGGGACCACCAGGCCTTTTTTTGTTTCTTTGTTTGTTTGTTCTGATTTGTTCTGTTTTGATTTGTTTACTTGAATGATTTCTTTTTCCTTTCTGGGCTTGGAAGCCCCTTCCGGCAGGGCAGGGTCATGGTGTTTGGGAGATACTCCCTTACTCTGCCCAGACACACAATGACATCCCTGGGGGCATTTCTCTTTTCTTGTCTTTTTCGTTTTCTTTTTCTTTCTTTACCTTCTTTTCTTCTCTCACTTTTCCTTTTTTCTTTCTTCATTTCCAGTGTCTCAATTTATTCACTTTTTCTTTTACCCTTTTTCTTTTCTCAATTTCTCAGTCTCTAATCTCTCCAGTCCAATAGCAAGCTCCTTTAGTACTCTTTTTTGCTTGTGAGTATGTTTTTGGCTCCTTTTCTGCTCTCCTATCTTCCTCTTTCCCAAACCCATCTTAGCTCCACATATCACAATCTCCTCCCTCTTTCCTACCTACCTGCACTGCACGCTGAACATCTCACCCCCAAGCAGCACAGGCATGGCCTACTGGAACCTGCCCTGCACTGAGTCCCCTCCTGCACTGTCGGCCCTAGTACATGCCACAAACAACCCATCCCAGCAACTCCCCTTCAGCTGGACCTGCCCTGCTGTAACACACCTGAGTGACAGACCCAGCTCATTAGAGAAGGTGGTGAAAAGTATCGTTCCTACAGATGAGCAAACAACAAACAATGCAAAGACCACCTGCTCAGACATAACCAAATAAACAAAAAAGCAGGATGAAATAAACAAATATACAATCAATAAATGAGGAAAAGGACAACTAAATGCCCCTAAGACAGCAGACAATATCAAAACATATACAAAAGCAGGACATGATGGTTCCAGTAGGAGTACAAAATAAAACACCAGATGACTTTCCAATAGAAGAAAAGGCATTAGAACTACCTAATAGGGAAATAAAATCTCTAATATTCAGAATTATACAAGAGTGGAAGCAAAAAGCAGACAAAAACGAGGAAAAAATAGACAAATTCATGGAAAAGACAGACAAATTCATGGAAAAGAAAGATAAAATATAGAAGAATTCAAGAAAACAATACAGGAACAAATGCTAAAATAAATCCACAACTAGAAATACTATAAAAAAGACAATTAGAAATCCAAAATATAAACAGCAAAATTTCAGAAATGGACAGTGTCATAGAAGGGCTGAGGAACAGATTTGAAACAATGGAAGACAGAAACCATGCAATTGAAGACAACGACTTAGATATAACTCTGAAGAAAATCAGAAACAAGAATAAAGAAAAATGAAGAAACACTGAGAATTATGTGGGATACAATGAAAAGCAAAAATCTGCAAGTGATCATCAGAGTTCCAGAACAGAGGGATGAAACAGAAAACACAGAGAGGATCATTGAAGAATTGCTAACAGAAAACGTCCACTATATCATGAAAGATGAAAAGGTAACCACCCAAGAAGCTCAAGAGACCCCACAGAGTATTGAACCCAAAAGAAAATCAACAAGTCATATCATAATCAAACTCACTAAAACCAAAGTCAAACAAAGAATCCTGAGAGCAGCTTGAGAAAAAAAAAGTCACATACGGAGGAGAAACAATAACACTAAAGAAGGATTATTTGACAGAAACCATGCAGGCAAGAAGGCAATGGCATGACATGTACAAAACATTGAAAGAAAAAATTGCCAGCCAAGAATAATATATCCCACAAAACTCTTGTTCAAATATGATGGTGAAATTATGATATTTCCAGACAAACAAAAATTAAGGGACTATGGAAAAAACGAACTAAACTTACAAGAATTATTAAAGAGAGTCCTTCGATCTGAGAATAAACAACATCAGATTACAGGCTGAATCTAGGACACAGGACTGTACTAGCCAGATACCAACCTAGGAAATGAACTCTTAAGGACTATCCAAAACCAAAAGAATTACAGTAGGGAACCAGAGAGGTTAATCTGTAAATGGCAAAAACATCAGAACAATAAGAGGGAATAAACAGTGTAGGTATAGAACCTTCTAATGGAGAGGAATCAAGGTGTTACCAAGTAATAATAGACTGGTTTAAACCTTGGAAGATAAGGGTAAATTTCAAGGTAACCACAAAGAAAGATAACAAACTTACTCATCAAAACAAAAAAGAAAGCCATAAAGTCTCAGTAAAAATGAAACCTACAAAAACCAAAGAAATGAAAAAAAATCCACAAACAAAAGGAATTCAGCACAGGATAGTAAAAGGAACAAAGAAAATGCCAGCATCACAATAAAGCACTACAAAATGACAGCAATAAACTCACACCCATCAATAACTATACTGAATGTAAATGGCTTAAATGTATGCAAAAGGAGATGGAGAGTGACAGAATGGATAAGAAAAAACAGGATCCATCAATATGCTCTCTACAAGAGACACAACAGAAACAAAGACATAAATTTATTAAAAATCAATGCATGGAACAATATATATCAATCAAATAGCTATCAAAAAGGGCAGGAGTGGCAATACTAATCTCAGAATAGACTTTAAAACAAAATCCGCCATAAAGACAAAGAAGGACACTACATAATGATTAAGGGAAAGATCCATCATGAAGACATAAACATAATAAACATCTACACATCCAATGACAGGGCTTCAAAATACATGCAACTAACTCTGACAGCACTGAAAAGAGAAATTGACAGTTTCACAATAATAGTTGGAGATTTCAACACATCAATCTCAGTAAAGGACAGAACATCTATAAGGAAACTCAACAAAGATACAGAAGACCTAAAGGGCACAATCAACCAACTTGACCTCATAGACAAATACAGAACACTACAACCAACATTTGCAAAGTACACATTCTTTTCCAAAGCACACGGAACGTTAGCCAGAATAGACCACATGTTAGGCCACAGAGCAATCCTCAATAAGATCCAAAACGCTGAGATAGTACAAAGTGTCTTCTCTGACCACAGTGCCATTCAGGTAGAAATTAACAACAGGAAGAGCAATGAAAAAATCAATTACATGGAAACTGAGAAACACCCTGCTTACAAACCACTGGCGAATAGAAGAAATCAGAGATGGAATAAAAAAATTCCTAGAGTCAAACGAGAATGAAAACACATCATACCAAAACCTTTGGGACACTGCAAAGGCAGTCCTCAGAGGACAATTTATAGCAATATATGCACACATTAAAAAAGAAGAAAGGGAGAAAATCAAAACATTAACTACACAACTCTAACCAATATAGAACATCAAAAAAAAGCCCACAGCCACTAGAAGAAAGGAAATAATAAGTATCAGAGCAGAAATAAACAAAATACAGAATAGAAAAACAACAGAATCCACAAACTCTTTATTATGCTAAGTGAATTTAGTTAGTCACAGAAGGACAAATACTGTTTAAGACCACTATTATAAGAACTCAAGAAAAGGTTTAAACACAGAAGAAAACATTCTTTGATGGTTACAGGCGTGGGGGGGAGGGTAAGTGTTATTCACTAACTAGATAGTAGATAAGAATGATCTTAGGTGAAGGGAAGGACAGCACACACTACAGGGGAAGCCAGCACAACTGGACTAAACCAAACCTAAGAAGTTTCTTCAATACAATCAAATACTTTCAGAGACAGAGTAGCAGGGATGGGGGCTCTAGGGACCATGCTTTCAGGGGACATCTAGGTTAATTGGCATAACAAAGCTTATTAAGAAAATGTTCTGCATCCTACTTTGATGAGTGGTGTCTGGGGTCTTAAAAGCTCACAAGCAGCCATCTAAAATGCATCAATTTGTCCCTACCACTTGGAGTAAAGGAGAATGAAGAACAAAAAAGACACAAGGAAAGTATTAGACCAAGAAACAGAATGGGCCACATAAACCAGAGACTTCATAAGCCTGAGACCAGAAGAACTAGATGGTGCCCGGCTACCAGCAATGAACGTCCTGACAGGGAACACAACAGAGGGTCCCTGATGGAGCAGTAGAATGATGAGATGCAGAACTCAAATTCTAGGAAGAAGACCAGACTTAATGGTCTGACTGAGACTGGAGACGCCCCGGAAAGCATGGCCCCTGGACTCTCTATCACCCCAGAACTAAAACAATTTCCAAGGCCAACTCTTCAGACAGGGATTGGACTGGACTGTGGGACATAAAGTGATACTTGTTAAGAATATGCCTCTTAGTCAAGAAGATACAAGAGACCAAAGGGGAAGCTTCTGTCCAGAGGTGAGATGGGAAGGCAGAGAGAGTTAGGGCAGGTTGAATGTTCATGGGGAATCAGAGGCAGAGGAGAGGAGTGTGCTGTTGCAGAATGGGGTGAGTGGTTGTGGTCTCATAACAATGTATGTAAAAATACAATTGTATGGGAGACTAACTTGAAATGTAGACTTCATTTAATTACAACAATAACAAAAAGAATCAACAAAACCAAAAAATTTGTTCTTTGAGAGGATCAACAAAATCAATAAACCATTGGCCAGACAGACAAAACAAAACCAGGAGAGGACACAAATAACCCAAATAAGAAATGAAATGGGTGACATTACAAGAGACCAAACTGAAATAAAAAAGATTATAACAGAATATTATGAAAAACTATACTCCAAAAAATTTGAAAACCTAGAAGAAATGGATAAATTTCTAGAAACACAATACCTAACCAAACTCCATAAAGTGATGTTGAAAATCTGAACAGAACCATAGCAAGAGAAGAGATTAAAAAATAAAAAAACTCCCCCCCCCCAAAAAAAGCCCTGGTCCAGATAGCTTCACTGGAGAATTCTACCAAACATTCAGAGAAGAGCTTGTACCAGTACTACTCAAACTATTTCAGAACATAGAAAAGGAAGGGATAATTCTGAATTCATTTTACCTACCTAGCATAACCCTTATACCAAAACCAGGAAAAGACAATACAAAAAAGAAAAGTACAGACCAATAT
>NW_004444006.1:159410-160936 GCF_000243295.1 Trichechus manatus latirostris | reverse complement strand
ACATTAGAAAATCAATCAAAGTAATAAACTACATAAATAAAAGGAAAAAGAAGAATCACATGATCATCTCAATTGACGCTGAAAAGGCATTTGACAAAGTCTAACACCCATACCTGATAAACACTCTCAATTAAATAAGTATAGATGGGAAATTTCTCAACACAATAAAGGGCATCTATGCAAAACCAATGGCCAATATCATTCTTAATCAAGAGAGGCTGAAAACATCCCCCGTGAGAACAGGAACAAGACAAGGATGCCCTTTACGTCCACTCCCATTTAACATTGTGCTGGAAGTCCTAGCTAGACCAATAAGGCAAGAAAAAGAAATAAAGGGCATCCAATTTTGTAAAGGAGAAGTTAAACTGTCCCTATTTGCGGATGATATGATACTATACATAGAAAACCCTAAAGAGTCCACGAGAAAACTACTAATCAAAGATTTGGCAGAGTAGCAGGATACAACATAAACATACAAAAATCGGTAGGATTCCTGTACTCCAATAAAAAGATCGATGAAAAGGAAATCAGGAATGCAATACCATATATAATAGCTCCCCCCAAAATAAAATACTTAGGAATAAATCTAACCAGGGATGTAAAAGACCTATACAAAGAAAACTAAAAAAAGAATACTTCAAGAAACCCTAAGGGGTCTGCATAAATGGAAAAACGTACCATGCTCATGGCAAGGTAGACTCAACATTGTGAAAATGACAATTCTACCCAAAGCAATTCAGAAATACAATGCAATCCCGATCCAAATACCAACAACACTCTTTAAAGAGATGGAAAATTGAATCATTAACTTTATATGGAAAGGGAAGAGGCCCTGTATAAGTAAACCTCTATCGAAGAAGAATAAAGTAGGAGGACTCGTACTACCCGACCTCAGAACCTGCTGTTCAGCTACGGTAGTCAAAACAGCCTGGTCCTGGTACAACGAAAGAGAAATTGACCAATGAAACAGAATGGAGAACCCAGACATAAATCCATCCACCTACGGTCACCTGATCTTTGACAAGGGCCCAAAGTCCATCAAATGGGGAAAAGACAGTCTTTTTAACAAATGGTGCTGCAAAAATTGGATGTCCATATGCAAAAAAAAGTGAAATAGGACCCATACCTCACACCATGTACAAAAACTAATTCAAAATGGATCAAAGACTTTAATATAAAGCCAAAAACTATAAAGTTAGTAGAAAAAAAATAGGTTCAATGCTAGAGACCCTAATGCAAGTCATTAACAGGATACAAACCATAACCAGCAACACACAAACCCCAGAAGATAAGCTAGACTACTGGGATCTTCTAAAAATTAAACACTGAAGTTCATCAAAAGACTTCACCAAAAGAGTAAAAAGAGAACCTACAGACTGGGAAAAGTTTTGGAGATTATGAGTCAGACAAAGGTCTAATCTCTAAAATCTACTAGAAAATCCAACACTTCTACAACAAAAAGACAAATAATCCTATTAAAAAATGGGCAAAGGAAATGAACAGACACTTCACCAAAGAAGACATTC